>NC_048231.1:40872652-40966469 GCF_002007445.2 Ailuropoda melanoleuca
ATCTGTCTGGGCGTCTGTCTGGGCGTCCGTCTGCCTGGACATCCGTCTGTCTGGACTTCTGTCTGTCTGGACTTCTGTCTGTCTGGACATCCATCTGCCTGGACGTCTGTCTTCCTGGGAGTCTGTCTGTCTTCCTGGGCATCTGTCTGTCTTCCTGGGCGTCCGTCTGTCTGGGTGTCCATCTGCCTGGACGTCTGTCTGCAGTGCTGCTGATGGGGTTGCTGCTTACGTCTGCCCACGACCTTCTGTCGGCAGCAGCCAACAGCGGCTCTCAAACATGTCTTCAACCATGTGTCCCACCACGTGACCTCCTGTCCTGTGTCCTCATCCCCTGTGGCCTGTTTCTATCCCTNGGACGTCTGTCTGCAGTGCTGCTGATGGGGTTGCTGCTTACGTCTGCCCACGACCTTCTGTCGGCAGCAGCCGACAGCGGCTCTCAAACATGTCTTCAACTATGTGTCCCACCACGTGACCTCCTGTCCTGTGTGGCCCTCATCCCCTGTGGCCTGTTTCTATCCCCGTGGTGCCACGGCCCTTCTGCTTCCGCTGTCTCCGTATTAAGACACAGGGCTACCACGGCCCCAGAGGTGGTGGGACTTGGGGACCAAAGCAGGAGATTCAGGACGTGCTCGGCCCTCTGGGTGCAGAGACCTCGTCTTCATCACCTGCCCTGGGCCCTTGTGAATGATCAGAGGGCTAACAGGACCCACAGGACTGCGGGAGCCCTCGGGGCCGCTCCCAGCAAACAGGGGTGCTCCGTGTTCGGGGCATCTCTCCTTTGCCAGCTTCTCCCTGGGGCCCCCTTGCACTCTTCCAGCCTCCCCTTTGCGCTGTGGTCCCTCCTCCCCCAGCTACCCCTCAGGCTGCTCTGTACCTCCCCCCTTCCTCCAGGCTTGGCCCCCAAGCCTCTGCAGGTGTCGACTCAGCCCTGAGCCCAGATGACATACTCCCTCCTCCCCCGGGAGCTTACCCGGGGCTGCTCTCGCATCCGAAGTGACCCTTCCCTTCCTTTCTACGTGGGCTGCCTAACTCTGCTGGGGGTGATGATGTCATCAGAGGTGGTTACTAGGCAACCGGCCTCAGCAGTCAGGGGAGTCTGCTCTGTGGTTTGAAGGGTGCTGCCAATTTCTTAAAATATCAGACCTAGAGCACAGTCAGTCCCGGAGAAGAGAGGAAAATCCAGCCAGCCTCACGGCACTAGGAAGCCCCCCTCAGCTCTGCTCTCTGACTACATGGGTTTTCCAAGAGGCGATCGTGTGAGACTAACCTCATTTTCTTTTCTTGTCATGGTCCTTAGCCCGGCGGATGGGGGCCCGTTATTGTTGTGATTTTAGCAGGCGTTTGCCAAGTCTGGAGTGTTATCCTTGAGGATGAAATGGGAAGCACATCCCAGATGAACTGTTAGGTGCATTTTGTCTGTTACAGAGAATTACAGACAAAGGGAGTTAGCTAATGGCCCCGTGTCACCCTGGAGGGAGGGCGCGGCGGGCTCCCGCAGGACACTGACGTCCGTCCTGGGCTGTCGAATCTTCTTATCAATGATTTATACGGAGAAATAGAAGACCTGCCTGTCAAATTGCTGCCGAAACAAAGGACGTGGCAAAGGAAGAATCGTAATTCAGAATCATCTCAATGTGGACGTGATTTAAGATTCAAAAATAAAAATTTTTGAACAGGACAGAAACGGCACAATCTATAAAGGAGGTAACTAATCAGTTGGGCCACGTTAAAATTAAAAGCTCCTGTTCAGCAGAGATGTTGCTGAGGGTGATATCTGTGACACACATCTGACAAAGACTGACAGCCAGATAAAACCCTCCAGCACCTCAACATTTTTTAAAAAGAGGTGAGGTAAATGGGCTAAAAACTAGGCCAACTATTTAAACTGGCATTTCACAAAAGGGATGCCCAAATGCCCACAAAGCACATGAAAAATGAAACACTCAATTTCACTAGTAAGCAGGGAGATGCGATCATAGCACAGCATGGTGTCACCTCCCCAGGAACGGCCAACGGGAAAGAGAGAGGGCTGAGTGCTGGCGAGTCGGGGTGCGACTGGGCAGCATCCGCGAAGGCCAAACACACTCTAATTCTATGACCCTGTGTGTCCACCTTGGGTATGGACGAGAGGCACGCACATGTGTTTCTACTGGAAGACACGCGTGAGAACATCTACAGCGGTTTTCAATGGCTGGAAACCAGAAATGGCCCAAAAGTGGGTGGCGGGGTGAGTGCACACCCATGCGGCACGTGCGTGCACCGGGAGGCTGGGACCTATGAACCTGAGCGGATACTTTCCTCCACACGGCAGGTGATTGAAGCTCCCCAGCAGAGGGGGAAAGAAGCTCGGCGTGAGACTGCACGTGCCCTAGCCACACCCAGGCATTCAGTAGAGATTCCGGAAGGGACCACCATCTCAGTAGGACTAAGTTAGCCCGGGACAAAGGCTGCCCAGCAAAATCACTAACAAAGACTGAAAACAAGCCTCAAGTTCTGACTCTGGTCGCAGCCAAGTGAGTTCCTATCAGGCTGAGTCTTCCGGAGATAAAGACTGTGAGCCCTGGGCCAAAACCCTAGTGGAGCACGCAGCTGAAGTCACCGGAGCACAAGGGGACGTGGGCAGACTCAGGACGGGACTCAGCCTTTAGAAGGGACCAGAGCTGAGGAAGATGCCCATTTTAACAGCGTCCAGCCCCAGGGCAGCCCCAAGTCTGCACCATGCAAGTCAGAAACATCATCCAACATCCCACAAGAAGTGAGCAGCGTTCGTGGCTTGAAGACCAGAGAACCACGTTTGAGGCAGTCTCAGCCACAGAAAGGTAGGAGTTGGTCCCAGAAAGGGGTATATCCAACGATCTGTGTATAAACCCTGTATGGTCTCTGGATGCTCTTGCGCCACGCTCGGGCGGGGCGGGACCCCAACCAGCCCAGCCACGGCCAGAAATGGGGCAGAGGTGTGGGATCCCCCCTACAGGGACATTTTCAGTCCGAATCACACTGGATGAATTTGCCTGTTACGACAATGAGAATCAATGCACTTCAATCCAGGGGCTCCACCACAGAACGTCTGCAAAATCCAGCATGTAATCCAAAATCGCTGGACAGGAGTAGGGGAGAAAACATGGCCATTCTCAAAAAATAAAAAATAAACAGACAATGCATAGAGACCAACCCGAGACGCCCAAGATGGTGAACTGAGCAGAGAAGGCTTTCAAAGCTGCTGTTATCGCTGTGCCCAATGAAATAACAGAAAATACGTTTATAATGAATAAACAGAGGGGATATTGCAGTAGAAAATAGAAATTATAAGGGAGAGCTCAACGGACATTCTACAACTGAAAAATGTAAATCCGAAATGGAAAGTTCACAGGATGGGCTTAACACCAGAATGAAAACAGGAGAAGAAAAGGTTAGGGAACATGAAAAGACATCGATGGAAAGTATTCAATTTGAAGAAGAGGGAGAGAAAAAGGAAAAAAAAACAAAAACAATAAAAAACAGAGTGCTTCTGGGACCCATGGAATAACACGCGAAGTGTGCCGTGTGATCTCAGCATTGTAGGAGAGAGAGAGAAAAGAGAGAATAAATGTTTAAGTTTTAATTTTTTTAAAAGGAATTGTGGTTTGAAAATACCTGAATTTGATGAGAGACACTAATTCACAGATTTCAAGAGCTCGGAAAACCGCGTTCAATCTAAGTGCAGGGAAACCACGCTGACGGCACATTACCGTCAAACCACGAGACGAAGAGAAAATTTTGAAAGCAGCCGTCGAGAAGCAGCAGGACACTCGGGGGAGCGATCGTTTGGGCAAATGCTCGCTTCTCATGAGAAACCAAGAGAGCCAGAGGCAGTGGGAAATATGTTTAATGTACTAAAAGGGAAAAAAAATCCTATCAACAGAGAAACGATTCTTCAAGAACGAAGGTGAAAGACGTTTTCATATAAAAGAAGACAAAAAGAATGTTTCACGCACACAGCCGCTAAAGAAGGCTCTTCAAACGGAAGCAATGACCCCAGGCAGGGACCTGGAACCTCAGTCCCCAGGAATGACGTCACATGGGCCCGGGCCCGCTGGGTGGAGTGCACGGGACAGGCTGTGGCAGGCTCCGCTGTCCCTCCCCGCAGCATACAAGGCCGTGCCCATGGCGGCTCCCGTTGCCAAGTCCAAGCCTGTGTCACCTGCTCACGGTCCGCGGGGAGGGGAGGACGAAGAGGCCGACCTCGGAGCATGTGTGTTCATGCAAGTCCTTACCGAGCGAGGAGTCGGGCTGGTCACGCCAGAGGCTCACGGCAGTGTGGGGCCAGGGGCTCTGGGGCTTTGGCTCCCAGAATGGGGAAGGGGGGGCTCGCCTCGTGGCCCAGTTGTGCCTTGGGCCCATGGCCTCGCCCCTGTGCCTGTGTGTGAAGACTTTAGGGACCAGACGAAGACTCGGAGCACAAGGCAGCTCTGGCATTGGAGGTCTGGGGTTCTGGGGCTCCCTGGCTCTTGGATCCTGTAGGAAGATGAGAAGCCCAAGAAGGGAGGCTCTGGGCAGCCATGGCTTCCACGTCTGAGCCATTGTCTCATCCCTGGGCCAAGAAGACTTGTTCTCTGCCCCTGCTGCGGCCCCCATTCTCATAGTGGGTTTGTGGGGTCCTGGCTACCTGGCTTCCACCCTGTGTCCGGGGTCAGGGCTCTGGCAGCAGAGACCAGGGAAGGGACTTGTCTGCACCCTGCACACCTGCTTCCCCTTGTAGCTCCCACCCACTGTGACCAGACATGCCTAGGAACACATCCCCCATCTCCATGCTCCGCCTCTTTGACTCCTGGTAAATTCAGCCCTAACTTCCAAGCCGGACTAACTCAAGGGCACCGGTCTGCGGGAAGCCGGCATGACGGTCTATGCAGCCTGAGGCCCGGCCGAGCCCGGGGCTGAGGCAGCCTCCCCCAGCAATGCCTGGTGCAGAGCACAGCTACCTACCAGGAGTGCAGGAGTGCGGGAGGGGAGAGCACTCAGCTCTGAGCCCCTCAGGCCACACCTGCCTCTGCAGCCTCGCTCCTGGGCTCAGCGCTTCTTGCCCCCTGGGCCTGCACTGGCCTCTTCTCTTGGCCCCCGTAGGCCGCCAGTAGCAGGGTTTCCTCTGCAGAGAAAGCGTGAGCGAGACAGTGACAGTGGAGCTGGTGGTCAGGAGTGGGAGGGACGTGCATGGGCTCTTCCTCTCTCTTCACCCCCGTCCCGGGAAAGGCCTCGCTGCCCCAGCACGTGAATATGGATTTGTGCCTAAGGACAGGAGGTGGCAGGCTCCGGCCCTAATTAGTGCATGATGACTGCCTCCCACAGCCTCTGGGAGCCGGGGGGTGGGCATCAAAGGGGAGCAGCCTGCTAATCCCCCTCTTCCAAGGGCAGCATCTGCTTCCTCCCCTCCCCCAGGCACGTTTCTCTGACAGCAGGCCGCAAGAGTCTTGGCTATTTAATTAGGACGGAAAGTTCCCCCAACCCTGGGAAATGATTTCATTTCAATATTTCCTTTGCTGGCGTGACACCCTCCCCCATCCTCAAAGAACTTTCATCTGCAGCTCAGCCCATCCCCCAAGAGCGCCTGCCCTCCCCTCTCATTCTGTGTCAGTGTTCAAGGGACCATGCAGGGCTGGGGGTGGCAGCATCTCTGCAAGTGCCTGGCCCCCTGGCTGCTCGCCCAGCTCTGGCTGGGAACCAGCTGCAGGCGCGCCCTACCAGCCTGGTCTCCCGCCCACATGTCCTCGGTCCTACCCCTGTGCCCCCAGCTAAGCGGTTCCCTCTCCAGGCACCCACCCGGGCAGGTCCAGGCCCTACGAGGAGCCGTCCAGGAGACGACTTCAGACGGAACACCTCTGTCCTTCCCTGGACTGGTCAGCCTTTGCTCGCTGGGCCACCCTTTATGGGCGCTAATCTGGTCTGCCTTGTTCTGCTCCTGGTGTGTGCATGTGTGAGTGTGCACATGCGTGTGAGAGTGCGTGCAAGTGAGTATGCTATGTACACACACCCCTGTGCTTGTTTGTGCAGTAGTGTGTGCACACACATTTCACATATGTGCCGGCATGCGTGTGTGAGGGTGTGTCTGTGCATGTGCGTGCACACATGTATGGGTGTATTGCACACATGCGTGTGTGCAACGTTGTGTATGTCTGTGCTTGTGAGCGTGAACGTGTCCTCACGTGCATACTGATGCTTCAATCTGCAAGTGTATCTGTGCGTGTGCACGTGCAGGCTTGTCTGTGTGAGAGTGTGAACATGTCCGCGTGTGCATTCTGGTGCCTGAATCTGCAAGTGTATCTGTGCGTGTGCGTGCAGGCTTGTCTGTGTGTGAGTGTGAACATGTCCGCGTGTGCATTCTGGTGCCTGAATCTGCAAGTGTATCTGTGCGTGTGCGCATACAGGCATGTCTGTGCATGAGCCCTGCTCAACGAGGAGCCCCTGAAGTCGGAGCCTGGTTCTCTTTTTTTTTAAACAACTGGGCACTCACGTCCTCCACTGGCCCTCCAGGGCCAGCACCCGCCCGGGCTGTAAAGTGAACACACACATGGGCATAGGAACTGGGGGCCAGGTGGGGGGCCAGGTGGAGGGCCAGCCGGGGAGGTTCTAAGCCCTTGGCTCTCTCCAGACTCGGTCTCTGCATTTGTACCAACATGTCCCTCCCCAAGATCAGTGCCCAGTGCACAGCCAGAGGAGTGGGGGTGAGGCCGACTGCCTCAGGGAGTCAGGACCCCACCCCACACTCCCCCCACCTGCTGGTCCCAAGGCCCCCTCCCCAGCGTTTGCCTATTCCCCCTCCGTGCTCTGTCCTCTCCCACTTAGGACTCGAGAGGCCCTCCAGGAGGCGGCTAATGAGAGGTGTCAGCTGGGCAGCCCCTCCCGGGAAACGGCCGCCCTGAGCGATTGCTTAAAAGGGAAATTCTAACCTTACCGAGTCCTTTGAACACATCCTGCATGAACAAGGAAAGCGGTAGACGCGGCTCCTCAGAATCGCAGGGAGTCGGAGAGTAGAGAAAAGATTGATTTCCACAGGCCTCCTGAATGCGCGTTCTTAAGGAGCTGTTCATCACACCTGTCCTGCGCCCCTTGGCTAACAAATTATGACCATTGTTATTCCGCCTCCCTTCCCATCCCCCACACCAGAATTTATGCCTTCTCCAGACAGAAACTCTCGCACAGACGGGCATCCCACGTCTTCGAGGCATCCGGTATTGGCCGCAAGGATCACGCTGGCCATGCAACCTGTGTCAGTGGAGAGCCCCACTGTCCGTGGAGTGACACACTCGGGGTTCCAGGAGCCCCTGCCCTCCCCCACCATGCCCACTCCTCAGTGGACCATGTGTGTCCTCGGGGTTGGCGGGCGGCTGGGCTTGGCAGGCGGTGGTGGTTCTGTAGACCCTTGGTGCGAGAATGGGTGTGTGTGTGTGTGTGTGTGTGTGTGTGAGAGAGAGAGAGAGAGAGAGAGAGAGACTTGAAATGGAGCTGAGGATGGGAAACCGGGAGCCACTCGGAGTCAGAGACAGAGTGGCGGGGTCTTAGGGTGAGACCTCTGTTTGTTCGGTTGGGGTCCCCCTCCAGGATTCCTCTCTCTGCCCTGCCTGCAGACTCCCTGGAAGGCCTCGGGGCCCATGGAGATGGTGACACCCCTGCCTAGGAGGGGCGGGGCTGCTCTCTGACAGTGGGGAGCTTGGAAAGCAAAGGCGCATGGAACTTTGTGAATTGTTGTCTTTTCCATTTCCGTTTTATGAAATACTTCTCTAAATGCCCGCGTATGACCCTCCTGAGGGATGGAGGGAGAAAAATAGCAATTAAAGTCTTGTCATCCGACTTGTGCAGGCCATTAAGTTGTTCAATCTTGCATAAAAAATCGGTGAGTGTACTTAACGTGGAGGGAGCACCTGGACACGAGGCAGTAAATGTAAATCAATGCATAATGATGTGCTCCCGCCCGCTGGGCCCCTGGCTCCCGTGGCTGCTCGGCAGCCGCCTGCTGGGGAGGGCGCGGGGCCCTCGGCCCACCATGGCCCAGGACGCAGGGACAGAGAAGGGCTCACAGGCTGTCGCTGGGGCTCCGAAGCTGGGAAGCTGCAATCACATCTGGGAAAGCCACTCCCTGGGCCATTTGCTTGGACGAACACGGCCGCGTGCCAGGCCAGTGTTGCCATGGCTTTGGGGCCACACCAGGATGCCAGGCAGCCACCATGGGGCTGGCGGGTCCTGAGATCGGGTGCTGGCTCCGGCGGGAGACGAAGCCAGCTGTGGGCTTGGGGTGCCTGCTCTTCCTGGGGTGGCCATGAGCGGATCCGCAGTGTGCCATCTTCCAGGTGAGGAAGGAAAATTGGGAAGCAGGGGCCTGTCTGGCATCCCCAGGATGGGGCAGGCGTCGGCTCCGGCCCCCCCCCACCTCCTCTTGCGGCACAGGAGCCAGACCTGGTGCTCACTACGTCCTGGCTTTACGGCGTCTCCGGAGAAAGAGAGCCCAGGCCGCACAGACTCACTCCCCTCTCCGAGGGGTTCATCTACTTTGACACGTGTGGTTTAGTTTCCATTATTTATCCTAACGCTGGAGAGGCCCCGATGAAAGCGCCCAAGTGTTTAACCGCAGCCACGGTGCGGGTGACAGGTGCAGCGGGTGCGTGGGGCCCGGCAGGGGAGCGGCTGGGGCGGGCTGGGGTTCAGCAGCCATGCGGACGGTGATGGAGATGCCCGTTCCACCAGACTCAGAAATGACATCTTGTTCCAGCGCTGCCTGAGGAGCCCCAGAAACCCGGAGCTGGCCATAGGATTGTAAGAGGGGCCTGGTTTCCTGCTTCTCGTCCTCCGTAGCTGCAGCTTGTAAACCACGGGGGGCCAGAGGGGAAGACGGTGGGGCCGAGCCTCCCCAGTCTTGTAGCCCAGCTGGCCAGTTGTCCCGTGTGCCTGTCCGTCCATCCATCCGCTCTGCAGCAGGTCTCCCATGGGGGTGGGTGAGACAGAGGCACATCAGACCAGGCACTGCCTGGGGGAGCCCTCTGCCTGGGAAAGAGGCACTGTTAACGATGCAGTGACCACTACGGGGCCTGTCCTCAGACTCTCTCTGCAAGAGTGAGTCAGGGCCCCCAGACCAGGTGAAGGAGCCGCACGACTCTCCCCGGTTGTCCTGAGGCTGACCAGCCAGAGGTGGAGGGGCTGAGGGCCTGTGCCCGGCTGTCTGTTTCGGGAGCAGTCCTCCTTGACCTCCATCCTGAGGCCATGCCACCTGCCCCTCCCCCTGCTTACGCCCTAACTGAGAGGCTGTGGGGGTGAGTGTCTTCAGAACCGCACGCAGCCGCTCCCTGGGCCGTGTCAGCCCTGGGTGGTCAGCAGGTGGGGGAGGAACCCGTAGGTCTGGTGGGATCATCACGGCCGGGTATTTGCCGCTCTGCTTTACAGAATGCAGGAACCGGAGGGAGGTCCTGCAGGGTCTCCTACCGCAGGTGGGGAAAGGAAGATTGCCCAGGGCACACAGCAAGGGAGGCACCACGGCCATCGGCTACTTCTGTCCCTGGCGTGGCCTGAGGCACAGGGAGGACCCTTGCTTCTTGGTCCATCAATGTCCACCCCAAAACAAACAGAGAGGAATGCGTTCCCAGACAATATTTTATATCTCCAGAAAGCAGCCTCACCCTGACCAGCAGCCCAAGGTGGCTCCTGGCCTCCCCCTCAGCCGCTCCCCTGCGCTCTGATTTACGATCAGAAGGGCTGTCCCTGAAATCATTGCCCGGTTCCGGTTGGGATTCTGCGAGAGTCTCTCTGCACCCAGCCCACATTTATTTACACCACTGGAGTGTGAATTCCATGAATAAATTGTATTATCTCGGGGCTTCGGGATGACAAAAACATGAAAGTCGCTCCAATCCTGAAATGCCTGTCTCTCCTCATTAATACGGCGGGGGGGCCAGGGGAGCAGGCCCTCCTGGGAGGCTCATTTAGATTTTAATTAAACTGGCTTTCCCAAACAATTTGCAATACATTAGTGACAACCAGGCTTGCTATGTCCACACGTCCAGGCTCCAGGCTCGAGGCACCCCAGGCTCTGAGAGTGTTTGCTGGCTCTCACCTAGGGTCGCCTGCCTGCAAGGCTGTCCACACCAGGGTTGGGCTCGGGCGTGCTCTGGCCAGCACGGCCCCGGCGCAGGCCTGCTGCACTCCGTGGGGGAGGGGCCACCAGGAGCCACATCTGAGCAGAGGCCAGCAGACAGCCACGTGGCCCCCGGCCTCTCATGCCTAGCCTGACCCCCAGCCCGGCCCCCACCCAACCACCCACCCCCCCTCTCAGGCTGCAGGGGGATCAAGGATGGCCAGAGAGGTGTGGACCCCCCACGCATGCCAGTAGCAGTGGTCCTGAGACCCCCATCTGAGGGGTCATCTTCGGATGCCCGGTTGCCAGACACCGCCTCCTCAGAGCTGTGGTCTGGCCTGGTGTCCTCGGCCCTGGCTGGGTTTGCCGGGGCACCTGTGCCACGCTCCAGAAGGCCACATCTCCGGGAGGTTTGTGGGAAGGAGGGGCTCTGGCGGGGTTCAGGGCAAACTGGTGTGGCCATGGTCGCTGCAGCACTTTGCAGCCTTTTTCCAGAAAGCTCTGGATAAGCAGACACCTTGCCCTGAAAGGGTTGCTCGGGCCAGAGGTCAGATGCCTGTGGGGGTCTCCCCTGGGGTGGGCCAGCTGGAATTCGGGGCACTGGGGCCGCAGGATACAGAGACCCGCAGACCCAGCCCCACGCCGGGAGGAAGGGGCGAGGGTGGGAGATGCCTTCCCTTCTGTGTGTCCCTGTGGCCTGGGGGAGTTACTTCAGACCCCACCCACCCCTCTTCTAAAGGAGGTCGTCACACAGCCACCTCACGGCAGGAGCACCAGGTCGGCACACGGGAGCACTCAGCACGTGGCAGCTGGGGCCAAGCTGCGGCTTCCAGAAACATCTGTGATGCCTTGAGTCTGCATGTAACAGGAGTCTGGATTCCCAGGGACAGCAGGTTCTGTGGCTGCCTCCGAGGGAGTGAGTCGGGGACAGGAGCCCAGGACACCCTCCTGAATAAGGCTATGGCGGGCTTCCCACAGGAGGCTATCACGTGGCTTGGATCCGGGGAACCGCATGGCATTGGGGGCTGTCACAGCGCTCTGCTCTCCACGTGGGGTCACGGTCGGGGCCCGCAAGGTGGGAACGCTTGTGCCGCTTTGCTCGCGAGCTGTGCGGCCTACTGGGTTCGCGGAAGCCTCTGGCCGGCGTCCGTCAGGGGGAAGGCCGGCTGCTCTGTGCACACCACACTAGAGGGACACCTCCAGGGCTCCTGCGTGGGTGACGTGGGGAGCATCGTTCTTCACAAGCACCTCATTGTCCCCGGCAGGCTGTTCTCGGTGTTTTGTGGCTGTTACGGGCACTGAAGGAAAGGGGTGCAGGCCCGTCAACTGGCACACGTCTGTCTGTGCTGGGGGTGGGTGCTGGCATCCGTCTGCCCATAGAGCAACTTCCTGGAACCATCCAGAAAGTTTATGAGCAACCAGAAATGACCGAAACGTATGGCAGCTGGGGAGAAACTGGGGGCTCTGCGAGCCTGGCCGGGGGGGGGGGCAGGCGGCTGGGCCACGGCCAGGGCCAGGGGAGCGCTCAGAGCAGGAGCACCTGTCGCCTGCGGCCAGACGTGCCTGGGCAGGGCCACCATCGCGGGCATGTGAGAAGGGCAGCACCCGGGTCCCTCTCTTGGACGGGAGACGGCAGCTTGAAATTCTTCATAATTTTATCTCTGGATTGAGTTTTACTAGCGAAGTCCAATGGGGCAATGGAGAAGGTGCCAGGGGCTTGGACCCTCGTCTCGCGCAGGGTCCCACCCCTCCCTGCCCCTGGGATGGCTCCCCCCCATAGTACCCCCAGGCCTGCCCACACCTGGCAGCCAGGGCCTGTCGGGAGTGGGAAGTTCGTGCCCCACTGTCACCCCATTCTGTGTTGGGCCCCCGGGCTACTGTGGAAGAGGGGTCACAGCCTAAAGGGGAAGGTGAGCAAAGTCTCCTGCAGACGTGTGCTCTGAGGACCAGGGCTAGGGTCCCGGATGGAGCGGAAGGACCCAAGCAGGACGGGGCTCAGGATGGCTTCCGGAAGCAAGTGACATCGAGTGAGGCCCACAGGCAGAGAACGTTCTAGGCAGAAGTAGCCATGCCAAGTCCCTGGGGTCTTGAGGGGCTCCTGAGCAGAGGGTGGGTTAACTGCTGGGTGGGGGAGGAGGCTGGGGCGATTGGGGTTACTGTGCTCCCCAATAAGGACCAGGCACTCTGGGGATGCACCTTGGGCCACGGGGGACGCTGGGAATGCAGCCTAGAGGTGGCTCTGGGGCTGCAGCTCAGGCCCCTAGAGTCCTCTAGGGGTAAAGCCTGCATTGTGGGAGAAATCTAGGGGTGCAGTCAGCCCGTTTAGAGCCCTGGGGGTACAACTTGGGCCAGAGCCAGAAGACCTGAGTAAAGTCCACCTCTGCCCTGATGCTCTGATCCCCTGACCCAGGTGACCTTCACCAGACCCTTTCTGCTCCTGGCCTCTATAATGTGGACACCAGAAGCTTCCGGCCCTGCGGCTGCGTGGTCCCTCTGGGTGAGCTGGCAGGAGCTGCTACGGGGAGGGGTGGGGCCGGGTGGGTGTGGCTCCAGAGGTGGGTTGGAGTCTCAGGGGCACCCCCAACCTCACAGCCACCTTGGTTGGCCTACAGGACCTGTGACAGCCCCCCCTGGCCTCGCCTGGCTTTCCAGCCCTTGCTGAATGCCGCACACCCCACTGTGTCCGCGGCTTGCCAGACTTAATTGAGCCCACATCCCGTTTCCCTCCGCCTGTTGGGACCTCCAGTAGAATTCTCCCCCATCACTGGCCCCGGGCAGTGTGAGCTGTATAAGGAAGGAGGGCTTTGACGCCTGTAGGGGCCAAGGCTTGGCCAGGCAGCTCTGGCTCTGTGAGGCATTGTTCCGCTGTGGGAAGAGCCCGGGGCTGCCCCGCCCACCCAGCCAGCCGTGCCCCCTCCCGGCTGGGTCCCCACCTGGGAGGTGGGGCAGCCTGTGGGGGGGCCAGCACACAGGGCCCACCTCTGCAGAGCCTGGGGCGCCCTCCACGCCCCATGCTGGCATCCCGAGCAGCCACGGAGGTGCCCGAGCCTGAAGACTTGAGGTTCGGGGAGAGGCCCGTCCAGTCTAGACCCCACTGTCAGGACAGCCTTTGGCTGGCGCTCTGCTGTGCTTTGACGGGAACGCCTGGGCTGGAAGTCTGCTTCTGGGCCCGGGAGCTGTGACCTCAGCCGCGCTCCTGTCCCCGGAGCAATGTCTGCCCCAGGTACCAATGGGGCACGGCTCCAGCTGCAAGTGGTGGTGGCCTTGGTGCCGCGGCGACCCCCCGAAGCCTTGAGGGGTGCCTGTGGGGTGGAGACCAAGGCTGGGGCACAGCTCTTGACCCCAGCCTCCAGCTGCCCTGACCCTGAGCGCACAGCGTGACCTCAGCCTCTGGGCCACTGGGCGAAGAGCATGTCCAAGGCCAAGTGCCTTTCCCAAACTCAGCCTCCTCCTTTCCGGGTGTGTGTGGGGGTCTACAGAGACAATAACCCCTCCATGGCTTTCTTGGGAGATCTGCCCACACCCCTCCTCCCACCCTCCGCTCAGCCCTGCTGGGGCTTCTTGGTTGGCCCTCTGGGCCCCTCCCACCCCCTCCAGCTCTGGGGTTTGCCTTCAGGCCCCCAGGTCCTGTGAGCGTCGCCCACCTCACACCCCTCGCTCCAGCAGGGGAGGGGACCTGGGACTTGGCTGTCTGTGCTCCTGACAGCAAAAGGGAAGGATAGTCCCTCAGGTCACAGGTGAACTGGGTCACAGATAGAGCGGGTCACAGGTTGGCCCAGGTCACAGGTAGGCAAGGTCACGGGTGGCCCAGGTCACAGATTGGCTCTGGTTACAGGTAGACTGGGTCACAAGTTGGCTCAGGTCACAGGTGGGTCAGGTCACAGGTGGGCCTGGGTTACAGGTAGGGTTAGGGTTAGGGTTGGGGTTAGTCAGTCCCATGGGTCAGACCCTCCACAGCCGCTCCTATGACCTGCCAGTGTTTTCCCCTCCATGCCTGGCCAGGTGAGGAAGGGTCAGCCCTGGAAATAAGGCAAGCAGATGACTGTGGAGGGTCCCTGGAAATACTGGCCTCTGAAATCTTCTGGCAAAATCTGCATCCCAGGTTCCCTCCACTGACTCCAGGAAATGGCGCGTAAGCTAACATGATTAATAAAAGTCACCGCCCCACAAGACAAAGCTAATTTAAAAGCCTGCTTATTCCTAGTGGAAAAAATGGGATTAACCTCTAAAATATTTGCAAATTAGCTGGAAACAACCTGCCAACTAAGTCCTCAGAATCAGCAGCTTAGGAAGTAGGGCTTTAGGGTCTGAGATTTTCAAGCCCAAAGTGGCTCAGTGTTGACCAGCTGGGATGCGCCACCCCTCCCACTGGCCAAGGACACAGGGGTCACTGATGTGGTCCAAGCAGGTCAGCCTCTGGGGGTCCAGAGAGGGTGGGAGAAGTAGCTCTGGAGAATGACACGGAAGACCCAGCATATCACACGATTTAAATTCTCCCTTTCTCTGTCTCTCCCCTCAAATGTGTATTCCTATTAACCGTGCATCAGAGACAACTCTGCTGGGCTGTGGTCTGTCTTAGCAAAGCCCACTGAGTTGTTCATTCCTTCTAAATATGCTTCTTGTCCCATCAATGCCAAGGGAGCTCCTAGTGCCCGGCCCCCTCCAAGGCCCAGGGAGTGCAGCGGCCGTGCAGACAGGCTGTGTTGCTGGGGGCGATGTTCCTGAGGGGGCAGGGGACAGGCTCCAATCAGATAGAGTAGTGTGAAGAGGAAAGGAATAGAAGAGAGAATAGAAGAGAAAAGAATAGAATAGAATAGAATAGAATAGAATAGAATAGAATAGAAAGAATAGACTTTTGGGTATTGACCAGCATGATGAAGAAAAATGACCAAGGCAAGAACGTAGAGTGGTGGGGGGACGGGAGCCGTTGTAGGTTGGGAAGCTCTCTCTTGGGAGGTGATATCTGAACAAAGATGGAAGAGAAGGAAGGCAGCTTGTGAAAGTGTACAGGTAACAGCAAGTCCAAAGGCCCTGGGGTGGTAGGAGCTCAGCACGTCTGAAGCACCAGGAGACCCATGTGACCGGTACAGAGAGCGGTGGGTGCTCTGTGGTGCTTTTGGAGGTGGGGGCAAGGCCTGATCTGCAGGATTCCCTGAAGCGTTGAGGAATGTGGATTTTGTTTTTAAAGATTTTATTTATTTATGTGACAGAGATAGACAGCCAGCGAGAGAGGGAACACAGCAGGGGAGTGGGAGAGGAAGAAGCAGGCTCCCAGCGGAGGACCCCCATGTGGGACTCGATCCCGGAACGCCGGGATCACGCCCTGAGCCGAAGGCAGACGCTTAACGACTGCGCTACCCAGGCGCCCCTAGGAATGTGGATTTTATGCCCCTTCTGGGAGGAGGGTTGGACCCCACTGAAAGGGTCACTCTGGCTGCTGAGTGCTGGAGCCTGGTGAAGGCACTACTGAGTTAGCCCAGGAGAGGTGGCGGGACCCAGGGACAAAGGCGGGGGTGAGGAGCAGCGGTGAGATCCTGGCACAGGTGCACCTGCGGGAGTGAGCTGGCGTCCTGGCAGACGTGGTCAGAGCTGGTCTTTACCCTGAGAGACAGACGTGGTGCTGTTGGTAGTGACCACGGGCGTGGACATCTCGGGCCTGGGGAAGAACGTGTCTTTGACAGCGGGGAGGCTGAGGGTAGCCCAGATGGTCCACACGGGTGCGTGGGCGGCTTGGCATGGCGCGTGTCTGGAGGTGGCACGGAACCCACATCCCGGCTCTGACCTCCCTTCTCCCCGCGCTCTCCGACGCTCTGCTTAGGTGAACGTGCTAATTACAGCATGGCCGTACGCTTGTCTCTCTGAAAGCATGTTCACGTGGCCTTGCACAAATGTTCTCCGCGGTACATTGCTCACTGAGTGATCTGACTCATCGGGACAGCATTCATCAAAGCAGCGTGGAATCCGCGGGCAGGGCCCGCAGCCCATCCCTCAGCTCCACTTACCCTGCTGTTTTCCTTCGTGTCGTTTTTCCACATTAAGGACAAAGGCATGTTCACCCATTATTTGCTCATTTACTGCCAGCCTTCCGTCCCCGCCCCACCTGTAACGCGGGTGAGCAGGACAGGGCCTGTCTCATCTGCGCAGCGTCGCCGAGCCTGGGAGAGCTCCTCAGCCACTTTGCCTCGGCGGATTGCTAGACAGTGTCAAATGAAACAAGGACTGAGTGAGTGTGTTGGTCCGTTTGGGCTGCACCAAAACATCACAGATGTGGGGCCGTAAGAGAGCATTTATTTCTCATCCAGAAGCTGGACGTCCAAGAGGAAGGTGCTGGCCGATCGGTGTCTGGGAGTATCTCTCTGGCTTGTCCATGGTCCCTTCGCACTATCCTCGCCTGGCAGAGAGAGAAAGAACTCTGGTTTCTCCTCTCCTTACCAGGGCGCCAATCCCACCATGGGGGCCCCACCCACTGTACCTCATCTCCCCCCAACCACCTCCCATGGGCCCCCCAGCCAATCCCCCCACATGGGGTGGGGGCTGGGGCTTTGTCATATGGATTGAGGGGGGTTGTTCAGTCCACAGCACCAAGTGGATTAGTTGCTACGGAGGCCCCAGAAGAGGCCACATGTGTCTGAGTGGTCAATGCCATGGAAACAGCCAGACTGACGCAGTTGAGTGTTTGTATTTCTTCCATGGTTGTTTTGTTCCAGCAAACAAAATGAGACAAAAACCAAAACCAGACAAACATAAGGGGTCCATTAATTGTTAAAGTGACCTTTTAATAAAGTTGTCTCCCTTTTCCTCCCTGAAGATGAGAAACAGAGGCAGGAGGTCCGTCCCCCTGGAAAGCAGGAAACACGCAGCTCCCAGCCGTCCCGGGTGGGAAGCAGACCCCCCAAGTGCCATCAGCCTGGTGGTGCTGACGGAGGCCCCCTGGGGTGGGGGGTTTCGGCCCCAACCGACTGCCCTCATCTCTGCAAGTGGTTGGTTTAGGGAGAACTCCCTTCGTGCAAAAACAAACAAGGACAGAAAGGAGCCAAAGGACCTGTTAAAAACGCTGCCAGAAAGAGGAGGCACAGCCAGGAGAGGCCCGAGTCACAGGCTCTCAGAGAGAGACCAGGCCCCGGGGGAGGCCAACACTTCATTTTGGTATTTAAATCAGGAACTTAAAGATCTAAATGCAAACATCTCTTCTATGAAACAAAAGCCAAATAAAAAGCTTAAATAAGGAGCGATCAGACAACAGAGATGAAGGATGGGCTCAAGAGAACAGGTGGGAGAACACAGCAGCACCCCAAGACCAGGGCCAGACCCAGCCAGAGGGAGGGGAGCGGGGCTGCCACGCAGCCAGTCATGCTTGGAGAGAGCGAGGGAAACAAAGCAGAAAGGGACAGTTAAAAGGATTCAAGAAAAATGACAGGAAAGAAGAGAAATCAGGGAAATAACACACAACGAAATTGGCGGCTCGCATAAGCGCATGGCACGGACATAAAAGGAACAATTCGAATAATTCCCAAGGACTAAACCTTGGAAAGGGCACGTGTCCTACCAGGGAGTCAGGCGCAGGTGATCAGCCCTGGCCTGCGGGGGGTCGGGGGGCAGCACCACGAGCGGGGAGCCACTGGGGCGCAGCGCTGGGCGTGGAAGGCAGAGGGCTTGTCGGCCGTTCGGGTCTGCTGTCGCCACTCCAGCACGTGGAAAGAACCACGCCAGGCCCACACAATCCCTTCAGAAAGAAGGATGAGCCAAAAATTCTAGACCAGAATAAGATTTTATAACCGTGACTCAAATCGAACCATAAACAAGCATTTCTGAAACTATTCATGAACGGAGGGACTCTAGTCTACCGAAGCTCTCCGTAAAGAAATGGAGACACATCGGGTCGCAGGGGACCAGGAGGCGAAGCAGCGGGGCGCGGGGGCTGGGGCACGCCACGGCCCTCGGAGCCGCAGGTGGGGCTCAGACAGGGCGCCGTCCTTCGCGGAAGTGCTCTGCTCGGCTTCACCAAGCCTGGTCACCTTCCCTTGGACGCTGCGCTGCCCTTACTCCTTCTCTGGCCAACAAGACGAGGCACAAGTGGTGCATGAGTCCTGGATCGCGGCCCTGGGTCGGGAGCTGAACCTGGAGTTGGTACCGCTGACCCCCCAGGGCTCCTTCAGGCTCAAGCAAGGCTGGACCGTGCTCGCTGGCCACTACCCACCTCGCCGTCTCCCCGGGGAGCGGTTTCTCAGGAAACCATTTGCAGCACATTCTTGGCTCGGGGTCTGCTCTGAAGACCTTGGTCTCAAGTGACCTCTAGGATCCACAGGAACGAGGCTGTCTGGCTCGAATTTCTCTCAAAAGGCACCCATTCGAGCGCAAGGCCTGCGACGGAACACGGACCCATCTCCCTGGGTCCTTGGACTCGGGCCTGACCGGAGGCTCCCACCAACTCGCAGAAAGCAGTCTTGCTGGTGAGGACCTCGCTTCTGGCAGGGCCCCCAAAGACCCCTGCGTGGCTGGCAGGGTGCGCGCAAGGCCATGGCGCCTGCGCTGGGAACACAGAGACCCAGCCCACCCTGCGGTGACCCCCGCCCCACCTGCTCCTGCCCATCACCCTCTCAACCCCGCCCCCGTCTCCCAGGCAACAGAGGCTCCGACCCGCGCAAGCCCAGCGGGGGGGGCCGCGGTATAGGCGCGTGGCCTGCACTGCTTTCCACCCGCAGCTGTCAGAGGACCAGGCTCCTTATCTAAAGAATGTGGCGGGAGATAATTAGCCCTGGCGACCACAAAGACACAGCTCGTGTGGCCGCGGGAGAAGGGGCTCTGATGGACAATCAGCCTCGGTGTCACTCAGGCACGGACAGAGAGCAAGCTGTTGCAGATCTCCGAGGACTCCGAACCGCCACCAGGGTTGTTCTCTCTCGAGAGAGGAGCGAAGTGAAGTACATTTACTAAAAACGGTCGTGCAGACTCTCGGTTGAAGGCCTAGCATCTCCCAGCGACCAGCATGCCAGTAGTAATAATAATAGGAAAATGAGGACAATAACCCTTAGGGGCACTCTATCACTGGGCATTCGCAGGAACTGGATGGAGAGGATGGGAGCTGTGTCTTTTTTATTGATGAAAGAGAGGGGTGAGGAAGTGGCTTGCCAAAAGTCCAGAGTTCTGAAGGGGTGGAGCCAAGACTCACACACATGGCCACAGCCACAGCCCACACACACGCCACCTGCCTATCCTGGGAAGACTGGGGCCCAACGGGGGTCTGTAGGCTGGCCGCTGAGCTGTGGGAACTGCAGGGAAGGGGGCAGCTTAGCATCATGGGGGGTCGGGGATGGAGATGGGGTGCGCTTCCTGCATCCGTGGTTCTGCACAGGGTGATGAGGACCCCAGGAAGGCAGCCACAGAGCAGTTCAGGGGCACCGTTGTGGAATGAGAAACAAAGGCCTAGGACCCAGCCCTGGCCACAGAAGGAAAGAGAGGAAGATGGGGGCCACTGAGGATGCTGGAGAGGGACACCGAGAGCCCACGCTCAGGAAGAGTGGGGCGATGGGGTGTCAGGAAGTGGAAAGGACCACAGACATTTAACTTCCGTGAAGTTAGGAAAGTCACAGGCTGCACCAGACGTCACAGAGGCCCAGGGCAGGGAGGACCCAGGGGCGGCCCTGGTTCTGGGGATGAGGAGGTCAGGCATGACCTCTGGGGAGCACTCCTGGCCTGCAGTGAGAGAGGGAGGCCCGAGTGGAAGCAAAGCACAAGAGGGTGGGGGGCTAGCCTCCACGGGTAGAAGATATGGGGCCACAAGGGGCTTTCCCTTCACATGCGAAGGGCTCGGCATGCTATGAATCATGGGTAAAAAGCAGAGAAAAGAAATCAAAAGCAGCCAGCGAGGTGGGGGGTGATGGGGGGACTCGGCACGGGGTGGGTAGGGACCCAGGATACCCGCCCGACCACAACAGGGCAAGGACTTGAGCCACATTTAAAAATCGAGTCCCGTCACAGGTTATGCGCGGGGCCCCTGCGCATGCCCCGGTTCGTGCTTTACCACGAATGCAGCCGTGCAGGCGTCTACACGGGCGGATGCCACCGAAACAACACAGGAGTCATGCTAGCGACATCAAGAATACTTGAGAGCACCACTTAAGGAAACAAAGACCAATGTGTGTTAATAAGGATATTAGACCCGAGAAGCCGTAACGAGCTTGAGCGTTGATGAGAGCAACAACATCTAACATCAAGATATGTAAAAGGAAAGGGACGAGACTGAGTTGTGCTGGAACCTTCAGCATAGCGGCCTTGGTGTGCGCCCGGTCAAGCCCCCAGATCAGTAAGAATATGGAGGCTAAGCATCATGTAGTTCGCATAGAAGAATGTGCATGTATTCCCTATGTTCTGTTTACCCGTGTCATAGAACACAGCTTACTTGTCCATAAGTCCGTGGAACACCACAGACACATGAATAATCACTGCATCCCATGAACTAGGGAAATACAAATTTTGAAGAAATGAGATATTGTTCAACTGCCAGATTAGCGAGATTAAAAGTATTTTAAATAACGATTGTGGTGAGAAAAGGAAGAAAAATAGCCCCATCTCTGGAGGGCGGCATAGGCCATGATACTGATCACAGACATTGGCTTCCCCGTGTGGCCATGTGACACTGTGCACGTGACGCTGTCCTCAGTGCTGGATTCTCTTCTGCCGCCATGACCAACGGTGACCCCGGGAGAGGCCGCTGCACCCTCCTGGCTCCCACAGTGAGAGGAGCGTGAAGCAGGAATGAGCCAGGCATAGTGGATATGAAGAACACTGAGAAATGAGCTTTCACTGCCACAACCACTGAGATTGGGGGGCCATTTGCTACCATGGCATAGCCCAGCCCTTCGTGACTGATCGAGGGGACAATTTGGTAATAATTCTTACTAAAGTGTTAAATGCTCATGAAGTATGGCTCAGCAAATCCACTTCTTAGCAATTACCTTAAAAAATACCCAGAGCAATTCTCTTTCTGAGCCATCGGCTAACATTTCAGGCTGGGAGCAAATGGAAAAGCTGGATGGAACACAAAAGCAACCTGTTTAAAGGTTTCAGGGCACTATGGAAGCAACAAGGACGAGAGGGGCTGGAGTCCCAGAGAGGGGGTCACGGCCAAGGGGTGAGATGAGGGTCTGAGCGTGTTTTGCCTGGGCCTTTGCTGCCCTGCCTTGGTTAGACGCTGGGGGTAGAGGCTCAGTCCGGGCAGAGCAGCAGCACGGGGACGGGGATCAGCCAGTTTCAGACACTGAGCCTCAACACGCAGCCAGCAAGACATTTGCCGAGTTCTGAAGCTGTCTTGTGTGGAAGGCTAAAATCTGAGTTTGAAAGCTCCGAGAAACAGAGCCGAATGTCCCGAAGACTACCTACACTTCAAGGACCGGGACCCTCTGGGCAGGGCCCCTGTGAGCCCAGCAGGCCCACATCTGAACTTTCTGAAGGCGTGGCACTCCTGAGACAGGCGAACAAGCGAATGGCCAAAACCGCAGCCCAGCCCTGACTCTGCTCAAGTCCCTGAGCTGGGTGGTCAGTCCCCACTCTCTGCAGAGAAAGGGTGAACATTTTCTGGTGGCAGGCACCCTGTGTACCTTCTACAGGTTTCCTTTACACAGGATGTCCAGCAGCCAATCAACTAACTAGCCAACCAAAGAGCTACCAGACGTGCCAAGGAACACATGACTGAAAACCAAGAAGGAAAACAGGAGCAGAAACAGAGGTGGCAGGGACATTGGAATCTGCAGATAAGGACTTTAAAAACCCCGTGGTACATGTGTTCAAGAAAACAGAGGAAAAAGAGAATTGCATCAAAGAAATAGAATATCTAAAACTGGAAAATAAAATGTCTGGAATTGAGAAGCCAGTGGATGGATTTAATGGCATTTCAGACACAGCAGGACTCTGGGTTAAAGAACTGAGTGAAAGGTGAATTTAAAGCTCCCCAAAGTGAAGCAGCAGCCATAGCAAATGGGAGAGACATGGGCACTTGGTGAAAACACCTGTCGTGTGTGCAGGTGCGGCCCCAGAAGGAGGAACAGTGATGGAGAACTTTCTGAAACTGAAGGCAGGCATCCACCTGCAGATGTCGGAAACCCTGCAAGCCCCGAACAGGTTAAATGCAAAGGAAGCCACACCTGGACACATCATGGAGAAGCCCTGGAAAACAAGAGGAAAAAGGCAAACTTTAAAGGTGACCAGGAGGAAAATAATGTGTTATTTTTGAAAGAAACAAGAAAGAAAGAAAGAAAGAAAGAAAGAAAGAGAGAGAGAGAGAGAGAGAGAGAGAGAGAGAGAGGCACAAATGAGATTGAGAGCTGAGTTCCTGCCAGAATGAAGGAAGCCGGAAGGTGGTGGAATGGCAGTTTTACAGCACTGAAACAAAAAGAGAAGTGCCAGTCTAGAATTCTACAATCAGTAAAAAGACACTTCACAAATGAAGACGTCTCAGGCAGGGAAATACTGAGAGAATACATCATCACCAGGCTTGAGCTAAAGAAATTCTAAAATGAGCTCTTCAGATGGGGAGAAAATAATCTCAGCAGAAACATGGAAATGTCAGACGGAAGGAAAGCTGTGGGTGGAAAAGGTAAGTACTTGGGTAAATATAAATAGGCATCTGTGGTGTGTAGCAACAACAGTTGTGGATTCTGGCACGTAAAATACATGTTATATTTAAATGCAAAGAAACAATGAAGCGAAAATCTGCAGACGTAAGTGGGAAAGAAGAGTGCCCGCCCCCTGGCAGAGAAGAAATCCGCACCGTTCCCGTTCATCCGGAACTGTTACGTGTTAGTCAAGAATGATGTGCAATCTCTCAGATTACCGGCCCAAAATAGTAAAAGAATGCATGACTAGCAGGGTAAGAGAAGCAAAATGGGACAATACAAAGGTGTCATGAGTTTGAGAGAGAGCAAGAAATAAGAGGGAAATGGGCCTTAAACCAAGTGGGCATCTAGAAAACCAGATGACAGACAACAAGCCAACAATCTAGAAATTCCTTTCCACAGCATGGGCGAAATACCTCAAGTGAAAGACCAACAGTGTCAGACCAGTTACCAAACAATTAAACCCAATTATAAGCCACTTAAAAAAAAAAGACACTCCTTGAATCTAAGAGCATAAAACAGTTGAAAGAAAAAAAAGAGAGAGAAGATGTAGAATGTGCCGCCAGTAAGCAGGAGAAAGCCAGAGGGTCCCTAGCACCATTGGAGTGGGCGTCAAGGTAAGATGCTGTGCTGGAGACGAGTACAGACGTCTGCTGAAAAGATCAATATTTGAGGAAAATATTACAATCCTATGTAAGCATCAATCACATAAAATGTAGGAAACAAAAAGTGACCAAACTAAAGGAGAAATCCATAATACTCACAGAGGAGTATTTACCCACCTCTCTTGATGGATGATTTACTAAGCAGACAAAAGGAAAAAAAAAAGTCAAAAAAGATATGGAAGTTCTGAACAATACAGTTGACGGGTCTCCCTAACTGACAGGTGGTATAGACCACTGCCCCAGACAGCAGCAGCACGACATTCTTCTCATCAGCACACGGTGCTCGCTGACATGACCACAAAAGCTGGAAATCACTGAGGAGTGTGTTCTCTGGCCATTGCAGAATTAAGCTGGAAATAAAACATGAATACAACTGTAAAATCCCCAGCTGATTGGAAATTAAGCCATAGACCTCTAAATCATAGGTCAGAGAGATCACAAAGAAATCACAAAGGAAAAGAAAATGCAGCATGAGCTATTTGCCAATGGAAACACGACATATCAAAATAGAATTCAGTTAAAGCAGTGTTCAGAGGGAAATTTATAGCCCAATATGTGTATATTTAAAAAGAAGAAGGACTGAAAACCAATTACCTAAGCTTCCATCTCAAGAAACTGAAAAAAGCCAATCCAGTTTAAGCAGAAGGAATGAAATGATAAAGACATGGTGAGAAACCCGTGAAATAAAAAACACACATCAGAGAAAACTCACCATGCCAAATTTGGTTCTTTAAAAAGATGAATAAAATAGATGTATCTCTAGCAAAAGTGATCAAGGGGGGGGAAGGAGAGGAAACATAAATAATAGCAGGAATAAAGGACATTAACAAAATTAGGAGTTGATATTATGAATAACTTTGTTAGCAAATTTGCTGATTTAGATTCAACAGATAGTTTCCCCTCCAAAACACAATTTATCAGAATTGACAGATGGCATTTGATTTGATCTGAATAATCTGGTATTTATTAACTAAATTGTATCCATTATCAAAATGTTTCTCACCAAGAAAACCCAAATCTCTTGGGGTGCCTGGGTAGCGCAGTTGTTAAGCGTCTGCCTTCAGCTCAGGGCATGATCCCAGAGTTCCGGGATCGAGTCCCACATCGGGCTCCTCCACTGGGAGCCTGCTTCTTCCTCTCCCACTTCCCTGCCTGTGTTCCCTCTCTCACTGGCTGGCTCTCTGTCACATAAATAAATTTTTAAAAAAATCTTAAAAAAAAGAAAAGAAAACCCAAATCTCAAATGATTACATGGTGTATTTCCTGCAACATTTAAGGGAGAAATGACACAGACTTTACACCAATCATTCTAAAGAGTAGAAAAGGAAAACATGCCCTAAGTCATTTTATGAGGCCAGTATGACCTTGCTGTCGAAACTCCACATGAGAAGAAAGGAAAGTAATAGACCAATTTCCTTCATGAACATGGGAAAATATTGACAAATTGAATCCAGTGATACATAAGGATAATAATATATTGGGACCACGTGAGGTTCATTCTAGGGATGCAAAATCAGTTAATATAATTCAAAAGCTAATGTATGAAAAAGAGACATCGGTTCATCTCAGTTAATAAAAGATTTAATAAAATCCAATGATACACATTGATGAAAAACTCTCAGTGATTTGAAAGAGATGTGAGCGGTCTTCCTTAAACCAGTAAGGAGAACACATTGGACACAGAGTAGGCATCAGAAGCAGGAACTGGATGGACGCCCACTGTCGATATTTCTGTCCAACGTGATATTGTCATTTATAGGAAGCGCATTCAGGCAAGAAAAATAAATGACAATATAGGAAAGAAAGAAATCAAAGTGTCATGATTTGCAGATGCCATGACTACTAGTACACAGAAAAGCCAAATCGATCTAACTGTAAACTCCTAACATTAAGAAGGGAATTTAGCAAAATCACCAATTATATTTTTATATACCAGCAACCCAATTTTGGAAAACAAAAATTTAAAACCCATACTATTTACAATAACATTAAAAATACCCAACATCTAGGTAACACCTTTGCTGCTTTTGTCGCCCAAGATGTTTAAGGCTTCCACACTGAAAATTACAAACTATCTTTAAAGGAATCAACAAAGACCTAAATGAATGGGAAATAATACTGTGTTCATAGATTGGAAGACTAAATATTGACATTTTCGTGTCAATTCTCAAAATAATCAATAGTTGTACAAATTATGCCAAAATCCAAGGGATTTTTCACCATTGGGTGAGGATAAAACAATCTTGGAGAAGAACAAAACTGGAGGCTTTTCTCTGTCAGATAAAATGACCAAGCTACTCA
The DNA here is from genome assembly GCF_002007445.2 of Ailuropoda melanoleuca. Taxonomy (NCBI): domain Eukaryota; kingdom Metazoa; phylum Chordata; class Mammalia; order Carnivora; family Ursidae; genus Ailuropoda; species Ailuropoda melanoleuca. Next base: position 40,898,323 of record NC_048231.1, read on the forward strand.
CAGTGATTTTTTTCTGAGGAGGAGACTAGAACTGGGGTGGAGGGCAAGCGTGTTTTAGGTTCAAATATGTTTGCTATTTATTACCATGACAATGTAATCATGGTTACTTGGGTAGGTAAAAATGATATTTCAAGTAATCAATGGAAGATTTCCAAAATCACATTTCCTAGGCAAATAAATAAATAAAACTTCAATATATTAAAAAAGTTAAAATTATACAAATGACATTAGTTTATGTTGAAGGATGAAAATTTGAAATTATTAACAAGGTTTTAAATAAAACATTCTTACCAACTGGTAATTAAAAATTATCCCCATATACATTTGAGGGGAAAAAAATGAAAAAAAGAAATATTATTTAAATTCTAGACTATCAAAAAATTAATGAAATTGCCAATGACTAACGAGTTTCTACAAAGCTGTTCTCAAAGATAAAGTCACATCTATAAACGCTTTCCTTATGCAACAAGGAAAAAAAATGATCATAACTTTCAAGTCAATGAGTCTTTTTTTTTTAAGATTTTATTTATTTATTTGACAAAGATAGAGACAGCCAGCAAGAGAGGGAACACAAGCAGGGGGAGTAGGAGAGGAAGAAGCAGGCTCATAGCAGAGGAGCCTGATGTGGGGCTCGATCCCATAACGCCGGGATCATGCCCTGAGCCGAAGGCAGACGCTCAACCACTGTGCCACCCAGGCGCCCCTCAAGTCAATGAGTCTTTTTAAAAGCCATTCCAAGGAAGATTAAAATAGTGGAGATAATAGCAGAAAATATTAAATTATAAAAGAGGAAAGTAAGACTTGATAAGTAGATTAAGACCTACGAGATAAGCAAATTAAACAAACTAAGTCTTTGAAGAATCCAACACAATGGACCGAACTCTGTCTAATCTAGTTATTACAAAGGGAGGGAGGGGGGATGAGAAATATCAATTAAATACGATTTTAAATCATATGAGAAATAAATACGCAGACAATTTTAAAAATTAACAAGGAGTTACTTGCATGGTTGTATGCTAATAAATCTGAACGAAACAGATAAATGATCACAGTTGACACTAAAAGAGCTAAACGACGCCAGTAAGTCACTATCCCTTAGAAAAAGGGTTGAAAATAGAAAAGAATTTCCTCCAGACTCAAGCACTTTTATTGAGGAGATACTGTAAACTTTTAAGGCATGATTAATTCCAAAATTATGTGCTCAGTTTTAGATACTTATAGATTTGGAAAACTTGCTAAATAATTATGACAAATATGTATAACTCACCATGTGTTCTTCAAACTTTATTAAATAGGCATAATATAAAAAAGAAGATTCCATGATCTCATGAGGGTTAAAAAAAAAAAAGGGTCAGGTTCAATAAACTCAATGGAATCTTTAATGAAGAACAGCTTAAAGTCTTTAACATGCAAAAAATAAATTTTAAGAAGGCCAGGAATACAATCTGTAGCATGTCCCAATCTTATTTGTCAACCAAAGAACCATTTCAATCTGGAGGATCTCTTGGGAGTGGTGTTCAGGGGAACATCCTTCAGGAAAGTCTGTTACCAAATATAAAAACTCAGGCAAAACCAAAAATGAATTATTAACCAACAAAATTCAGCTGTCTATTCAATCGACAATCTCTGACGGTTTGATACAGGAAGGGAAGAATTAACTAATATAATACAAATATTTAACAATATACAATACATTAATAGGGCCCCAAACATTATCTGCATAAATGTTGGAATATTTGCAGGAAAATTTAAAATGTATTCTTAATAAAAACAGTAAATGTAAAGGCTTTTAAATGCATAAAAGCGTAAACTGCCCATGCAACTCCTGAATAATTCTACATATTGAAAATGTAATAAACAAGACTAAAAATCAAACTTTTGAAAATATTTCCAACAAATGTAACCAACAAAAAAAAAGATTTTTAAAAAGTCCTCCCCAAAGGGACACCTGAGTGACTCAGTTAAGTGTCCAACTCTTGGTTTCGGCTCATGATCTCAGGGTCATGAGATGGAGCCCCGTGTCACGTTCCATGCTCAGCTTGGAGTCTGCTTGTCCCTCTCCCTCTGCCCCTTCTCCCACTCTCTCTCACTCCCTCTCATCAATCAATCAATCAATCAATCAATCTTTTTTAAAAAGTTCTCCACAAAGGTGCTTTCATTTCAAACAGAATTGGCAAAGGACAACTCATACATGAAGGATTACAAATGACAAAAAATTATTTAAAAAGTGTCCAACCATACCATAATCAAAGAAATGCAAAATAAATACATTACCAGTTTTATCTGTAAGTTGGAATAACACATGCATTGAAAAGCACCAGAAGGAACTTGTCTCAGACTAATCCTCTTACAAATAACAAATACAAACTTAGACAAAGTATAAAAAAAACAATTATTTGAGGATACCAGACGATAGCCAAAAGCAAACAGAAAGTGCAGAGGATTGGCTTTTGAGAAGAGATCTGCACTGGAGGAGAGTCAAGTTTTTACAACCTTTTGCTTGAGAGAAATTCCCAATCCTCATGGTTCAGGGCAGCTAAAGCTGAAACAGAACGCTGTAAGTGTTCTGGTTTGAGGTGTTAGAGAACAGAGTTTGGGAGTGCCAGAGAAGTTAGAAATAGAGGTGGAGGGGCGCCTGGGTGGCAGAGCAGTTGGGCGTCTGCCTTCGGCTCAGGGCGTAATCCCAGCGTTGTGGGATCGAGCCCGACATCAGGCTCCTCCGCTATGAGCCTGCTTCTTCCTCTCCCACTCCCCCTGCTTGTGTTCCCTCTCTCACTGGCTGTCTCTATCTCTGTCAAATAAATAAATAAAATCTTGAAAGAAAGAAAGAAAGAAAGAAAGAAAGAAAGAAAGAAATAGAGGTGGAATCCTGGAGAGGAGAGCCACAGAGAGAAAAGCCTCCAAATGTGCATATGAATATGGTCATGCTGGTGGACAACTGCACTGAATGGGCTCAGAGGAAGCACCGAGAAGCCCCCCACTGCGAGAAGTCCCACACAGAGCTGGAGTTGAAAGGCTGAGATAACCAAGCAGATATGACAGCTGATATCCACAGCAGGAGAGGCGGAATTTGGAGTTTTTGTCTAGCAAAACAGATTGCTCCCAAGAACTAATATCAACGTACTTCAGAAGATAATAGGGTCCAGATGTTCTACAATATACCATAAACAATGTCCAACCTGGAATAGAAATTAAGAGAATACACAGTCAATAGAAATTGGCCTGAAGATAACCCAAATGTTGGAAATAGGAGAAATAAATTTTATAATAGTGACTATTGTAAATATGGTCAAGGACTTAAAAGGAAATATAGACATAATGATTAAACAGAGAGGGAATCTCGGCAAGAAAGTGGAAAATACATAAAAGAATCAAATGAAAATTCTAAAACTGAAAAATGCAGTAGCTGAAATGAAAAATTCACCGGAGGGCATAACGGTGGAAGGGAAAAGGTACGAGAGGACTGTGAACTTGAAGATAAGTCAGTAAAAACGATCCAATCTGAAGGACAGAGAAGAAAGCGATTTTTTAAAAATGACACGTGAGGCAATATAAAACAGACTATCACAAGCATAATTGGAGTCCAGGAGGACAGAAAAGAGGGAATGGGGCAAAAAATATTAATGACAAAAATTGCCCAAATCAGTTACAAATATAAACTTACAGAATCAAAACCTTGGAAACTTTCAAGCAAGAAGAATACAAAGAAAACCACCATGGGGGGAAATAATAGTCAAACTACTAAAAACCAAAAGTGAAGAGTGATTCTTGAAACCAGCCCAAGAAAAATGACAGATGACATACAGAACAGTGGTGTTAATTATGGTGCTGACTTCTCATCCCAAACGCTGGAGATCAGATGACAATGGACCAACATCTTTAAGGGCTGAAAGAAAAAAAAAAAAGAGCAAAATCCAGGATTCTGTAAGAGAACTCATCCATCAAAACTAAAAGAAAAGATATTTTCAGGTAATGGAGCTGAGAGGATTTGTCCCTAGCAGACCTGCCCTACACCAAGTGCTGAAGGAAACTCTTAGGACAGATGGGAAATAGCACCAAAGCAGACCTCAGGTGTGCAGTGAGGAATTACAAGGAACAAAAATGGAAGAATTTATGGGTAAATACAAAATATTATCTTGCTGTCTCTCAATTTCCTTAAATTTTATTTTACTCCTTTAAGATTTTATTTTTAAATAATCTCTACACCCAATGGGGGGCTCGAACTTACAACCCTGAGTTCCAGAGTCACACACTCCACTGACTGAGCCAGCCAGGCACCCGCCAATCTCTGTAAATTTTCGAGCAAAAATTGCACTATCAGTTTAGCAACATATGCAGATATATGGCATATGACAAGAATCCTAATCGCACAAATAGCAGGGGAGTGGGGATGCCACGAATGTACTTCAGTAACTCGGAGTCGACTGGCAAATTGAGGGTGCATAGTAAAGTCCCTAGAGCAAACATTCAATATAATACAAAGGGGTCTAGCTAAAAGTCAAAAATAAAAACCATACACAATGAAGTAAATTAAATGGACATAAAAGAAAATTCAATTAACTCCAAAGAAGGAGGAACACAGAACATAAAAGAAATGAGACAAATAGAAAATGAACAAAATGGTCAACTAAGTCCAACCACATGAACAATGACATCCGGGGTAAATGGATGAAACATTCCGACTAAAAGGCAGAGATTGTCAGACAGGATAAAATGAAAACCCCTTTACATGCTGTGTGTAAGACACAAAACACATATCGATTGAAAGGAAACATTGGAAAACAATGGAACATGAAAACAATAACCATAAGGGAGTTGAGGGACCTTTAAGAATATGGGATGGAGCAGAATTCAAGACCAGATGCCTAGAAGAAAGAGGGACATTTCATGATGACAAAGGGTCAGCTCATCAAGAAGACATCACAGCCAAAATGTGTGTGCACCCAGCGAGAGCTTTGAGATACGTGGGGGGAGTACCAACCAAATTGACGCAAGAAATGGACACCCCACAACACGTTTTAACTTTCCTTCTAAGAAACTGGCGGGGTAGACAAGATCAGGAAGCATGTGAAGGACCTGCACGATGTTGCCAGCCTCCTTGGTCCATCTGAACAAGAAGACACATTGTCTTCAACTGCACCTAGAATGTTCCTTAGGACAAACCACGGGGAGGGACGTATAATAATGACAAATTTTCAAAAGATCGCAAGCATATGATCTGGTCTCTGATGGTAAGGATACAATTTAATACAATTAAATGAGAAATAAGTAATAATATTATTACATCTAGAGAGGCCCCCAAATACATGGAAATTGAGTAACATACTTCAAGAGTAATCCGTTGGTGGAAAAGAAATCACGAGAGGAATCGGGAAGTATCTTGAACAGAATAATAACAAAAAATACTATTGAGTTTCGTGGGATCCAGCTAAAGCAATGCATAGGGGGTGGTTGAAAGTTCTAAATTCTCAAATTAGAAAAGAGGACGAGGTTGAAGTCAATAAAGTCAGTCAGGAGTTGGCAGACTGTGTCCTGTGGGCCAACCACACATTTTAAAAATAAAGCTTTATTGGAACACAGCCATGCTCATACATTTATGTATTATGCATGCTGCTTTCACACCACAGAGGCAGATCTGAGCTGTTGCAACAGACGATATGGTCCACAGAGCCTAAAATATTTACTATTTGGCCATGTGGTATAAAAAGGAATAAATATTTTGTCTGTGTCCTGGTTCCTGGCCCACAACTCCTAAAGCCCTTGTGATCTCCAGAGTGATAAGTGTGTCTTCTGTGTGCTACTGTGATGGCTGGAAGCTGGGGGCCCTAGGCAGCTTCAGGATGGGGGGAACACCGACAGAAAGAAAAACACCATTAGAGGTTTGGGATTTTAAACCCCACCCCTAGCCTGCAGGGAGGAGAGAGGGGCTGGAGTTGAGTTCAACCGCCAGTGGCCGATGATTTAATCAATCGTGCCTACTTACTGGATCTTCCATAAAAAATCCCCAAACAAGGAGGTCAGAGACCTTACGTACGAGCTGGTGAACGCATCCCCGTGCCAGGAGTCTGGCACACCCCAAGCCCACGGGTCCAGAAGCCCCTCCCCCAGGCATCCCTTCATCCGGCCGCGCGTTTACGTCTTTAATACTGAATAGGTGGGTGTGGAGGAAGCTCTTTCTTAAATTCTGTGAGCTGTTCTGGTGAAATACCGAACCTGAGGGAGAGGTCCTGGGAGCCCCTGCCTCGCAGCCCGGTGGTCAGAAGTACAGGTGACAGCCTGGGTGGTCTAGTGGGACCGAGCCCCTAACCTGTGGGACCTGGCTCTGGCCCCGGCAGACAGTGTCAGAACTGAACTGAACTGTGGGACACTGTGTATTCCGTGTTAGGGGGAAAAAGCCCTCCTCCTTCGCAGAAAAAAAATGCCAGTAAATTCCCACCTTCAAAAGCTGGCAAAATCAGAGCACCTTAAGCCCAGAGAAGGAAAAAAATAATAAAGATACAAGCATAAGTAAATGAAATTTTTAAAAAAATAGAGATGATAAACAGAGCCAAAAATTGGTTCTTTGAAAAAGTTAATAAAATAGATAAACTCCTCCCTACTCCAGTAATCAAAGAAAAAAAGAGAAAAGCAAATGACTAAGATCAGGAATTAAGAAGGGAACAAGGATGCAGCAGATAACGAGATGTCACGAACGACTTAATGCAATAATGTAGCGAAACAGACATATTTTTTGGAAAATGTATCAAAACTGACATGAGATAAAATCTGAATAGCTCTATATGTATTTTAATTCTTGAATTCATCACCAAAAATCTTCCCACAAAGAAAACTCCGGGCTCGTATGTTTTCTCAGATAAATTCTATGAAACATTTTTTAAAAATTAACACCCCATTTTGCATAAGCTCTTTCAGAAATTAGAAGAAGAAGGAACACTTCCAATTTCATTTAATGAGGCCAACATTATCCTGATACCAAAATCTGACAAAGGCATTACCAAAAAATAAAAAGACCAATATTCTTTATGAACATAGATGCATGTCTTTAATTATATAATAGCAAAATGAATATAAGCAATTATATATCAGCAAATTATATTAATTATATAATAGCAAACGAATAGTAAAATATAAAAAAGAGATTACATTGTGATCATGTGGGATTTATTTCAGGGATGAAAGGTTGGTTTGTATTTAAAAGCCCATCCAATATAATTCACTTTGCTCACTCCAAGGAAGGAACAACGCTATGATCATCTCAATAAGAATGGATAAAGCATTTGACAAAATTCAACACCTATTCAGGATAAAATGAAAAACTCTGGACAGACTGCAAATAGGAAACATTTCTTGAGGCTGATAAAGGACACTTACTAAAAACCTAGAGATAACAAATGTCATTCTTAATAGTGAAATATTGGACACTTCCCCCCGAAGCTGGAAACACCATTATTCATTATTGTACGAGAGGTCCTAGCAGGGCAGTAAAACCAGGAAAAGAAATAAAAGGCATACAGTTTGGAAAGATATAAGTACAAGTTACTTAATCACAGATAATTTTTTATGTAGAAAATTGTAAAGAATCTGAGAACAATAACTAGGACTAATAGGTGAATTTTGTAAGATGCAGAATTCAATATCAAGTTACCAAAATTAGTTTATGACTGTAGATTTTCAACTTATAATAATAGGACAATGACATTAGAATAACAGTTCCATTTATAACGGGGTTTAAATTTAAAATCAAGAGGTTAGGAGTTTACTGAAAGTTAAACAAGACCTCTCTACTGTACACTGAAATGTAATACTTCTTTTTTATTTTTAAAAAAATCTTAAGAGAATGTCAAGAAAACCTGAATAAACAGGAAGATGGAACATGACCACAGATTGGAGGTTTAGTATCACGAAGAGGTTAATTCTCCCCAAATTGGACCACAGATTTAGTGCCATCCCAGTCCATATCCCAGAAGCATTTTGTGGAAACTGTCAAGTTAATCTTAAAATTTATGTGGAAGCACGAAGGACCGAGAGGAGGAGAGCAAGTCTGACAGAGAAGAAGGAAGCGGCAGGAGTCAAAGCGTGAGGTTCCAGCCTCGCAGTACAGCCGCAGGAGCGGAGACGGTGATGTAAGTGCAGGCGAATCGTTCAGAGGAATGAGAGACGGCGTCCAGAAATAGACCCAGGACCGCGTGATCAGTTGACTTTTGAATAGCATATCCCAGCAATTCAATGTGGAAAGGGAAGTATTGTCAACAAATAACGTCGCACCAAGTGGATGGATATATGGGAAGAAGGAGCCTCCCTCACTAGGTCGTGCCCCACACAGAGGTGGTTTCGGGATGGGTTATGTACGTAACCCTGAGAGCTGAGGGTGTAGAGTGTCTAGGGGAAAAAAACAAACAAAAACAAAAACCACACATGAGAACGATTTCATGACCTTGGAGAGGCAAAGCTTTCTCAAAAGGAAAACAACAACAACAACAACAACAAAAATCAACCCTAAAAGAAAAAAAAATAGTTAAATTTGACTTCAGCAAAAACAAAAACTTCTGGTCATCAAAAGACATAATTAAGGAATTAAAAAAGACAAGGGGTCGTGCTTGGGGAAAATACTTGCCGTTCATGAATCAGCCAAAGGGCTTGTATCCAGAACACATAAGAAAATCCTGCAAATCACTAATAAAATGACAAAGAATAATACGATAGGCAAAATACTTGAACAAACGCTTCGGCAAACACAAAGTCCAAAGGGCCAGGAAGGAAAGGTGCTCACCACCACCCGTTTGAGGAGGTTCGAGTGGGGCCACGATGGCGCGAGATCCGCTCACAGGCCCCAGGCTCACTAACCGTGAAAAGACCAAGTGTTGCTGAGGATAGCGCAACCAGAACTCTCTGCACCCCTGGCAGGGGAAAGGGAAAGCGTTCTGGAGAACAGCGTGGCGGTCTCTTATAAAGTGAAGCATGGACCTATCCTCTGACTCAGCTAGGCCACTCCCTGCTATGTCCCCATAGCCAAGAAAAATGAAAACACATGTCCCCAAAAAGACTGTGTAAGGATGCTGACAGCAGCCTTATTCAGAACATCCGAATCCCGGAAACGGCCCAGGTGTCCACCACCAGGAGGACAGATAAACAAGAGGTGATCTGTGCTCCCAGTGGAACTGCAGCCCCCAACAGAAGTGAGTCAGCTATCGTAATCATCACGCTGGCCCAGAGCAGCCCGAAACAGAAGTGCATGCCGTATCCCTCCACTCAAATCGAGGTCAGGGACAGACAGAACTGACCCGTGGTGACAGGGAATTCCAGAATGGTGGTCGTCTAAGGGTTGGGGGCTTACTGGAGGGGACATGAGAGAATGTGTTGGGGTGATGGAAGTGTTTAATGTCTTAATTCGGGTGATGACTACATGGGTAGTATGCTCGACAAAACTCATTAAATTTTGTCTTTAAAATCTATGCGTTGCACTGAGTGTAAATCCTCCCCTTTCCTCTCCTGATTCATTTCCCCTTCTTCTTCCTTTTCTTCCTTTCCTTCCTCCTCCTCTCTCCTCTTCCTTCTCCTTCCATCTCTCTCTCTCATACAGCCTGAAACCAAATATTGAACTCCCGTCGCTAGGGTTCCCCCCTCATTTCACTTCTGAAATGATTTTCTGTATACCAGGCTCAAGAGAAAGGATGCATGTCCCGGGGATCACGTGAGCCTAGTTTCTCCCCCTGGAGCGCGAGCCGCCGCTCTGAAGCCACCCCCCGAGGCTTGCACTGGGACACAGTTATCACCCACAGCCTCCACTAAGATTCTACACACAGCGTGTGGGTCAGCTCGTTGACCAGTCCTGCCGGCAGACAGCGCCCAGGAGCACGGACTCCCCAGTGCGCTGAGCACACATAGGGTCCAGATCTTGGCTTCTAAACACCCTTCCCCACTAAAGAAACTGGGGCTTCTTATATGGCTATCTCCAGGGAACACGAAAATTAGCCTGAAACACCTTCGGTGCCAGAAGGCGGAATGAGGGACGTGTCACCAAGGACCCTGGTGGTAGCTTCCTGGGGCTCCTACAGCCCAAATCGGGGACAACGCGAGCACCCAAATCAGGATGGTAGCAAACAGGTAGCAAGTGCACAAACCAAGAATGTGTGGGTCCACACAAACCTAAACAAAAAGTAAGAGACGGTCCCTTACACTAGGAAGCCAGCTAGTGGGTGCAGGAGGGACTACAGAAGTAGAATGTCGTATAAACCAGCCAGCAGAAGGCAAGGCCACAAATTTGGTCTGAGGGATGGGTTATAAGAGATCTAAATGTTCTCCTTGAGTCCCATTCAGAATTCCCAAATTTTCTTCAATAACATGTAATCTACTCAGACGAAACGAATGTTAGCAAAATGAAAATAAAAAGCAAATACGGGGGCGCCTGGGTGGCACAGCGGTTAAGCGTCTGCCTTCAGCTCAGGGCATGATCCCGGCGTTATGGGATCGAGCCCCACATCGGGCTCTTCTGCTGNAGCCTGCTTCTTCCTCTCCCACTCCCCCTGCTTGTGTTCCCTCTCTCGCTGGCTGTCTCTATCTCTGTCAAATAAATAAATAAAATCTTTAAAAAAAAAATCTAAAAAAAAAAAAGCAAATACGAATCAATCATGTCAGAAGGAGAAATCATCCCGGTGCCTTGCCTCCCATGACATGGGCTCAGCCGCCAGCCTGTGGGCCCCGTGTGGTCTGAGGGGAGGGCACCTCGCGGCCCAGTACTGTCTGCAAGAGAACGGCTGAAGAGAAAGGCTCCCAGGCCAGGTCTGGGAAGACCCAGGCCCACATCTCACTCCTGCTCACCAGTCAGCCTGTCACCTCCCTGACCCGCAGACCCATCTTCCGTGAAACAGAGATGAGCTTCCCACCTACTTCCTGGATTTCCATGGAGACGAGATGAGATGGTGAACGCCCCTCCGTCATGGACCCCAGGGGCTCCCGCATCTCTCAGGGCAACGGAGCCCCCGGGCCTTAAAACACCGATTCCCAGGCCATGCTCAGACACGATCACTCAGGAGGCTGGGGAGGGTCCCGGGAGGGGAAGCTTGAAGCCAGCACTTCTGACCTCCCCCAGAAAGGCCAGAGCTCAGTGCACCCTGACCAAGAGCCCAGCAGCCTCCCAGACACTGAAAGGGGTTCCGCTGCCCACGCATCCTGCCCCCACCTCGGCTCCTGGCCTGCCGCCTGCCCCTCCAGGACCGCAGGTCCGAGCTGCTCACTTCCTTCCCTGGGCGGGGCTTTCCCTCCTCCTTCCGCTGGCCTTGGCTGTAGAGCTCAGAATTGGGACTCCGCATCCCTGAACTAGGGACTTGGGGATCTGCATCCCGAGCAAGGGGAGGGGCGGGTGGGCACCAGCAGCCCCTCAGGCGCAGGGAGCCAGCCGAGACTCTATTTCTAACTTCCCAAAGAGATTTCTGAGTTATGGAGAGACACGGGTCATGACAGCCAGGCTGTACCTCTCCACACCCAGGCTGGGGGCCTCAGATCACAGGCCGAAGTACTGGGTATGGTGTGTGGGTCGTGCACTGTGCAACTCTGGGGGACTCTGCCTGGAGCTTCTGCGGTTCATGATGCCTGGTCTTGGCACCGGGTCCTGAGCCACAGCAGCAGGAGGCCAGCGGTGAGCACTACAGCCCGACGTCAGGAAGGTGTGTGCCAGAACAAGGGTGTGGAAGTTCTTGCACGGCACAGTGAGGACGTGGGCAGTACCTAGAGGGTCTGCTCCCTCACGCCCCTGGCCCTTGGCTAAACCTGGTAAGGCCCCTGGGGGAGAACCAGAGACTCTCACGCTGGACCCTGCTGGCCCGGGCTCCACCTGGCTGGAAGTGGTCAGGCAGCAGCGGCGGGGGCGGGGTCTGGGGTGGAGAGTCCCCTGAAAGCTCAGACACACCCCGGCCCTAGAGCTCCTGGCAGGCATCTGGATGCACTACGTGGAGAAACTGCTTTCCCGGGAGTGAGCTCGGTGACAGGGTGGCAGCTAGCTGTGATTAGCTGGGACACCATGTGTAGCGCCCACGGGATCGGAGACCTGGGGGGAGGAGGCCCCCAGAACCAAAACACAGCCGGGCGGAGTCAGGGTGGTGGGGGAAGGCTTGGACTTTGGCCAGCCCTGCCACCCTCCGTGTCCCCAGGCCCCTGTTTGTGCCCCTGGGCTCATGGGCACCGTGCATTCCAGCACCCGCCTGCCAGTCCACAGCAGCGGCAGGCCCCTGAGACAGCCCTGGGGCCCCGGGAGTGCGGGGCGCACAGCAGCAGCAAGCCGTTTACAGGCAGGGCTGCCCCACGCATCCGGGGCATCCGCAAGCATCGCCAGGGTCCCCAGGTTGGAAAGGGGGGCTGGCCATGCATCTGTCAGAAGAGGAGTCCCAGGGTCTCCCGCAGGGGAGCTCCGGTGTGTCTGAGCGCCCCTCCCCCATGACTCTGTGTCCCCATCTGTTAAATGCCCAGAGATGCCCAGGAGGCCTGCAGGCCTCTGCCACCACGGCTCGAGATGCAACCCGGTCCCAGAGCCCACCTGCTTCCAGCTGGGCCCCCTCCGAAGCACAGCAGCTCCCGCTCACGTGGAGGCCGCTTGGCCACCCTCCCTACTCTCTGCGTGAAGCTCACACCGACTGACCCCGTCCAGTCAGCTAGGCTGAGCGTCCCAGGAGCCACCCAGCCACCGGGCCATGCCAGCTCCAGCTCCCTCCCTGCCTCTCCCCCAGCCTGTGGCTCCTGGGCACAATCCCTGCCCGGGGAAAGCCACCATCTCCCTCCCCACGCTCCCGCCAGACCCGGCCATCTGGGGGAGCCACATAGCTCAGACCTCTGGCCGCTGCCCTGACTTTGAGACACTTAACTCCACTCAAGAAAACTCATTTGTTTGAAGTGTGCGTGAGTGGGTCCCAGTGTGCGTGAGTGGGTCCCAGCGCACGGTCAGCTCCCCAACCCTCCCTTCCCTGCGGCCTTCCATGCCTCCGGGAGCCGGTCCTGCCCACATCGGGGCAGCAAGAGCCTCTGGTTTCCGAGGGGCCGCCGTGTCTCCGGGCCCCGTGGCCCCCAAATGAAAAGATTGATTAGCACAGGGAGCCCCGAACGCGACTGCCAGGGGCGCTCTGCTCTGGCACAGCGAGGGAAACCGTTTAATTGCCATTTTGTGGGGCCCTTTGAAGTGGAACAATTCTCCAGGAGGAAATTATACTCAGGAAAGAGTCGAGAGATCTCTAGCTCTTTTGGGCAATAACATGATAGTGCTGTCAAGACGCTCGTCAGAACCCAATGTGATCACTTAATTGCTAATAGCTGGCGAGGGCGGGACGCAAGCGTGTGATTGACAAGCAGAAGGCGCATCGGCCGGCCGCCCTGTGTGATGCCGGCGGCGCCGCCGAGGCCTTTCCAGGAGGGCCCGGAAGCCTGGTCCTCCGAGACCCTGCTCAAGGACCATGCCAGGGACTCCATAAAATTTTATTGAGTGAACGAGCTGGCGGAGTTGGGCCGGAGCAAGCAGCAGCCTGGGGGACGCCACGGCCGTCTTCCTAGCTCGCAGTTCTGCTGAGCGGCGCGCGAGCAGATGGGCTCTTGTGTGAGAAAGCAGCTCGGCGGCTTGGGCAGTGCAGGGCCCCGGGGGGCGGGGGCTGAGCTGGCCGCGGGCTCAGCACCCCTTCTCTTTGACAGGGGTGCCCACCTCACTGGGAGAGCCGCACGCACGGCGCCCCTGACGGCCAGCAAGCTCCGCCCGCAGCACCGCTGTCCTGACTTGCGTCCCCCCAGACATAAACGGGCCCCGCTCTGACCCAGCGCCCGCCCCCCTCGGAAAGCAACCTGAGGACCCAAGCCCAGCGCCTGTGCCGTTGCCCAGGGGACAGGGCGCTCAAGCACTTGTCACCGTCCTGCTCTGGCCCCGCCCCTCGGTTAGGAGGCAGGAGGGAACGGCTCTGAATGGGCTAAGTCCACTGGCCCCGGGGGTCCTGCCCCTCCCAGCACGGGTGCAGACACCCTTCCCTGCTGGCTGTCCCCCCCTCCAGTCCCCTGAGGAGACCCTGCACCGGGACCCTGGGCCTCAGCCCGGGAGTTGGCAGGGGGCTGCCACCCCTCGTGATGCTGTGGGTACCACTGGCCGGTGATGAAACAAGCCGCCTCGCTTCCTGCCCTGGGAAGCGACCGTCTTCTGCCGTGGCCTCCCGCACTGGCCGGCTGGTCCAGACTTTAATATCCTTTGAAATGATGGTAACCGGATGCATCTATGAACTGCTAAAGGGAAGGCAGCTCTCCATGGAGGGCAGGGCCTGGGCATTCCACAGGCAATCCAGATGGGGGCAAAGACACCAAAGCCTCCTTCTCCTCCCTGTTCCCGTCTTCGTCCTCCCCCCTCCTCTCCTCCTCCCCTTCCCCTTCCTCCCTCCATCCTCCCCCTCCTCCCCCCTCCTGCCCTCATTCTTCCCCCTCTCCCCTCATCCTTCCCCCCCCTCCTCCCCTCATCCTCCCTCTCCTACCCTCCTCCCCCCCGCCCCTCCTCACCCTCCCAGTGTTCCTGAACCCCAGCCCCAGGCACGCTCTAGCTGCAGTCCAACAGTGCCACCACCCAAGTCACCCCTACCCTGTTGGCCAATCACCCCCTCTCCCTGAGCACTGCTGGTTCCATCACCCTGACGCCCAAGGACAGGCTCTGACTTCCTCCCTCACGCTCCACATAGGGCAGGGGTGCACAGCCTGGATCCTGTTCCCTGACCAACAGCCCTGGTTGCCAGGGATCAGAGCAGGAGTCTGGGGGTTCGGGGAAGACACTTGGGGGGCTGGGGGCAGCTGAAGGAGGAGGGCTGGGAAGGGCACTGGTGGCACGGGCAAGGAGTCGGCGGGTGGGTAGAGAATCTATCTGTGAGGATCCAGTACATCTGGGAGCTGAGGGGGAGCTGAGGGCATCTGAGGCCACGGGCAGCAGGGCAGGGGCAGAGTAGACCGGCAGCTGGAGTCCAGGTCCCCCAGCTGAGCCGGGAGTTGCAGCCAGGCCCGATGAGGCTGGGCCCACAAGTGGGGGGCAGGCAGCTGGCCGATGGTCCCACTTGGCTCACGCATGCCACTGCCTCCTTCCCTCCCAGAGCCTTTGCAGGAAGAGCTCAGCTCAGGAACGGCTGCCAGAAAAAGCTGTTTGCGATTTAAGAGGGAAGATGGGGGGAAAAGAGCCTGTGGGTCTGGGGGTGGGCTGGGTGTCTCCACGAGTGGTGGTGGGAGGAGGAGCTTGGGGGCACCCACAGCCGAGGTGCTGGCTCTCACTCATGAGAAGCCCAGCTCTCCTTTCTCTCCTCACGGGATTGCGGCCCTGGGGGCAGGTTGAGGGGGTCACTCCACGCGGCGGGAGCTGCACCTGGCCTGCTCTGGGGCAGGTCTGGGGCAGCTCTGCTCGGGTCCAGGTGGACCTCAGCTCAGCCCTGGCCGGCCCGTCCCCACCGGTTCCCTGACCTCCTTGCTGGAGCGCTCCCTCCGAGCTCTGGTATCCTTCCTTAGCCTCCCCAGGGCCCACCCTGCCGGCCCCTCAGCCCAACCTGATAAGGGGCTCAGACCAGTGTTCCTGGGTGCAGACCAGACCCCCACCCACCCACCCAGGATAGAACCCCTGCAGCCCTGACATGGGGCTCTAGGCCCCTGTCTTTGGGGACAGTGCAGGGGGCTTCTGTGGCCTGGTGGGGCAGTGGGCAGCCCCACATGCATGTGTGGGGCCAACGCCCCCTTCTGTGCCCAAGCAGTGTGGTCAGGAGCTGGTCCTGCAGTGGTCAAGTGGGTGATCACTACCTGCAGGGATGATGGGACATAAAGCCACCCTAGACCCTCCATCCCCCCCATCCCTCCCCATGCAGACAGTGAGAATCCTTTCATCCCTGGGGTAGGTCCAAGACAGGTTTACTGCTCAGCCCTTCCTCGTGTTGGGGAGCAGCCCTGGACACAGCCCCAGCTCCTGGGGGTGTGGAAAGGGGACGAGGAGCCCAAGACTGGAGGCAGACACCCTGGCTGGGGACAGGCTCCACACCCCTTGGCTGGCCCCTCAGCATCTCAGATCCCAGCTCTGAAATGGGAAGTGAACCCCACCTTGAGGTCACTGTGAGGCCCACTCGAGATGTGTCTGGGCAGGAGGCATCCCCTGGCTCCAATCGTATACCGACTCCCCTCCTGTGCCTTAGTTTCCCCTGCTACAGAGCGGGGAATGTAGTGGCCAGCTGGAGGATGTGGAGTGCGGGTGTAGGCGTGCCTGTGAGCAGAGGGCCTGGCCCAGGGAAGCAGCAGAAAGGCGCCCCGAGCCACCCTCTCTGTCCTGGACACAGGTCAGCAGCACGCTTCAAACCCAACAGCCTGGGTAGCACTTTGCTGAGTGCCCGTCTCTCCAGCAGCTCGGCGCAGCCAGCCCCACATAACCCCCTAGCACGGCGTCTCCCCTGGGCCTGGGCCACAAGGGACAGCGCACGCAGGACCCCTTCCTCACCCTCCGTCGCCCCAGCCCAACCCTCTCCTCCGCCAGGCAGGCTTCCAGTTCTTCCCAGGTCTGGAGCCAAGCAGGGGAGGTCTCGGACAACCGTGGGAGGACCCTAGCTCTGACATTCTCCCGCCGTGTGGTGCTGCTGGGCCCCAGCCTCCTCCGTCAAGCAGGGCACTTGTACACTGTACCTACTTCGTGGCCATGCGCAAGACTGAGAGGAGCCAAGGAGCACAACAGGATGGAGGAGAGAGGCGGGATGCCGTGTTGCCAGCCTCTGCCTGAGCCAGGGGAGGGGAACAGAGCGCCCGGCCTGCCCCGGCCTGCCTGCTGGGGAGCGAGCAGTCTCTTTCTGCTGCCCTCGGGTACTTGCGCTCCCTGCCTGGCGAGGAGGGCCTGGGTGGGGGCTGTGCTGCCTGGGGCACTGAAGATCCTCGGCTATGTGAGGGCACCAGAGCAGAAGGGCCTTTTACAAGCGTCCCTGGGGACAATTCTAAAGAGATAGCTGAGCTCCCCCAAAGTCCTCTGCAAGGGACCCAGGACACGTGGATGAAGGTGCTGCCTGCACCTGCCCGCCCCACAGCCGGCAGCATCCGCCCTTCCGCCCGGCCGGGCTGTGCTGCCCTTCCCAAGGGGCTCGTTGCTGGATCCGAGTGGGCGCTGGCTCTACCAGGCCAGCCTCAAACGCTGGCAGCCCCAGGGAGGTGCTTTTCCCTCCAGGTGGGGGCTCAGGCCAGCGTCTGGGCCGGGGGCAGACTGGACTAGCTGCTGGCCAGCTGGCTCGGCTGCAGAGCTGGCCTCAGCCAGGACCGCCTCAACCTGAGCTCAGCCGCAGCCACCCCCAGCGTCACCAGAGACCCACGTGTACCCATCCTGGGGGAGGGGCTGCACCTGGGCACGGTGCGTCTACACCCAGGCAGCACGGAGCGCAGTCCCTGGGGCAGCCTGAGGGGCACAGCTGGACAGGAGCTGAGGGAGAGTCTGGGCTGCACTGTGCCGGGATAAAGCCGAGAAAAACGAGTCCCTGTCCTGCTGAGAACAAATGTCTGGCCAGCCTCTCTGCTTCTGGCTAGACTGTCCCAGCCCCGGTAAGATGCTGGCCCGTGCTCTGTGTGGACACTGGGGAGGGGACCAGGGCCGCGTGGGCCACGCAGTGGCCAGGAGCCCAGAAAGACCCAGAAACGGGACAGAACCTCTGAGTCACAGGGGGTCAGCCCTGCACATGTCCCCAGAGGTGTTCCAGTGAGCCCCTTACCCAACAGTGCGGAGGCCAGGCCGAGCTGGACAGGGGGAGCCGAGAACACAGAGACGGAGATCGCTATGCAGACAGTCCTGCCCTCTGCCCCTCTCGTCGCTGATGGCGGGGACTGCTGGGGGGTCTCTCTAAGCCTAGTGTCCCCCCCCTTGCTGTCTGTCTCTCTGCCAAAGTCATGCTCACTCCCTCCGACCCGCAGGCTGCAGCCCTGGACGGACACACCTTGGTCCCCAGGCAGCTCTGGGGGGCTCTCCCGGTCCTGTTTACAGCAGCCTCGTCTGCAGCCTGGGACTGCACGGGCAGGCCCCAGACGGGCGGGCCGGCGGCTCCCACCGGAGGGCAGGGCAGGCCCGGCCCGGCGCAGGGGGGCTGATACTCGGCTTGCTGCGGTCCCACCTGCCCCTTGTTGCAGGGCCAGCCCCAGCCACCTGCCCACAAGGCCCCCGGCTTCCAGGAAAGCAGAACTCGGCCTCTGCTTTCTAGCAAAGTCCTGCCCTGACCACCCACATCAGCAGCCCAGAGAAAGCTCGCAGTCCAGAGAAATGAATCGGCTCTTGCTGTGAGGTGCCCCAGCCCTGGCTGCCCCGTGGGGTAGGCAGCCCCCTCGTCTGCACAGTCCAGCCCCTCCCCTAAACGCCCATTCTCTGAGAGCCCCGGTCTCCGCCAGCAGTGATGGAGGGTTCTGTGTTCTCCTCCCCATGGCCCATGGGCCCCAAAGGATGTGAGCACTGCGGGTCCACCTCTGTGACCGTGCCCTCCCTCGAGAGCTGGCAGCCACCCCGACCCTGGCAAAGCGTTGCTGATTGAGTGGCGAGGCTTCCTGGACAATCCGTGTGACCAAGCACTGTCACCCCCACACCGGGACCCCCAGCGGAGGGCCTGGGCTTCGGGTCAGGGGGAGAGATCTGGCCGAGCATCAGCGGCACGACGCCACCAGCATTTCCTGAGTTCCTACTATGCACTCGGTGCCATGCCCGGGCTCCCAGAGGCAGGGCCTCAGTCCTGCAGCCCAAGGCAGGTGCACAGGGAGGCGGTGGGCGGCATACATGCACACACAGCAGGCCCTGGGGCCGGGGAGTCGGGGATCTCGGGGGGGACGGCATACCTCCCGGGGCCTCTGGAGCATGACGGACAGGACCTGGTGGAGGGTCACTTCCCCACACACACCTCAAGAGACCCAGGACACTCCATAGAGAGCTCAGCGGTGTGAGGGCCCCGATGCCGTCTGTGGGGTCTGCAGCCTTCCTCTCCTCCAGAAGGCGGCGGGCAGGGTCAGAGGCAGGGGCTGGGGCATAGACCCAGGACAATGGGCTGACTGGGGGTGTGTAGGCCGGTTTGGATCGCCGTTTTGGGGGACCCTGTGCCACACAGGAGCAGAGATGTCAGAGAACTGGAGTCCCTGGTCCTGAGCTGGGGAGGGTGAGTGTGTGAGCATGACAGCTCCCGTGTGTATGTGTGTGTGTGTGGGTGTGAGAGCTCCCATGTCCGTGTGAGCGTGAGAGCTCCTGTGTGAGTGTGAGTGTGTGTGTGCATGCGTGTGTGTGAGCATGAGATCTCCCGTGTGTGTGTGTGCGTGTGTGTGTGGGCGTGAGAGCTCCCATGTCCGTGTGAGCGTGAGAGCTCCTGTGTGAGTGTGTGTGTGCATGTGTGTGTGTGAGCGTGAGAGCTCCTGTGTGAGTGTGTGTGTGCATGTGTGTGTGTGAGCATGAGAGCTCCCGTGTGTGTGTGTGTGAGAGTGAGAACTTCTGTGTGTATGTGTGTGTGTGTGTGGGCGTGAGAGCTCCCGTGTTCTTGTGAGCGTGTGCGCGCCCGTGCATGGGAGTGTGAGCGTGCAGGCTCATGCGTGAGCACGGCAGTATGTACAGCACTGGGGGCGGACCACAGCCACCTGCAGGACAGCTCACTCCATCCAAGGCCTGTGTTTTCTTCAGTAACTGGCATCTTACCCGTAAGCACTAATGGGATGTGGGCCGTAACAGGGGCTGCGGGGCTCAGCCACAGGGTGCCTGGGGCCCAGTGGCCTCTGTGGGTCCTGGCTCTGCTGAAGCAAACTCCTTGGGAGCCAGGGTGTCTCAGCGGCCAGGGCCGGCCATGATGAGTGACCCCCTCTGCAGAGAGTGCCGGGTTCCGTGACCCCAGGACGTGGAGGGTGGGTGGGGGCACAGGGTGGCCAGAGTTCACGTCTCACTCCCAATCAGAGTTCCTGCTTGTCCCCCAATGTGCTTTCCAAAATGAAATTTCAGGGCCCGGGGGAGTGGGTTTGGGGTTACCAGGAGACCATCTGAGCACATCGTCCTCCCTTGCGTCTCCTGGGCCTGAGGGGGTGGCCGGCCACAGGAGGGATGGGAGGCTTTGAGAAATGCACCGTGCCCCTCATCTCTGTGCAAGGGGGAAACTGAGGCCCGGGGGCTGACTGTCCGTGGGCCTGGCAGGTTGATAGGCCAAAGGATGGGAGGCTGCCCCCTCCCACACTTGCACTCCCCCTCATCCTGTGCACCTGCCAACCCCCGTGGCCCCCACACCTGCACGTGAGGACAGGTCCGGGCCCCTCTGGATGGGCGTTGGGTCTCCCGGCTTTGGAGGGGCCACTGGCAAGTGGCAAAGGCTGGGTTTGAGCCCAGTGGATCTGACCATCTTGCTTCTCCCCTTGGATGCTCAACGGAAGGGGCCGTCAGGCTGGTGGCCGGGATCCTGACTGCCCCTTGCCTGCTGGACACTGTGGGCCAGCCCCTGCTCTGCACCCAAGGGCCACCTTAGACAAGCTCCCAGGCCTTCCCACTGGAAAAGCCATGCTCAGCCACAGAGGGGGGCTGCAGAGTGGATCCCCGCGGCCGCAGATGTGCGCTGAGCGGGGCCTGGCTCGGAGAACACACCTCTCCCTTCATGCACACGTGGCTCATCAGAGGGTCTGGAGGTCTGGGGTGCCGGCTTAACTTGGCTGAGCCTTGGGCCGTACCTGGAGAAGGGGGCTGACGTGCACTTGCCCCTCTGTCTCAAATAGGCTTCTGTGTGGGGCAGGCCCCCATCCCCCAGGCAGACCCGCAGGCGACTCATCCAGGCCGCACTGCTCAGCTGTGTGGCCTGGGTGAGCTGCTTACCCTCTCTGTGCCCTGCTCCTTCGCAGTAGCGTGAGTGTGATGGTGCTGGCTCCCTGCGACTCTGCTTTCAGGGCTCTGCACTGTGTCAGGGCTGAGAACTCACCATTTCAATGGTGGGTGGGTTGGGATGGGGAGGGGGTGATGCCCAGGCAGTGGCAGTGGTCTCTGCCACAGCACTCGTAGGTCTGTGAATGACCCGGAAAGGGGAAGGAACAGAGGGAAGCTTCCCAGGCGGGAAGCACTGGGTGGGGGGCTTCCAGGCCTGAGCCCCCCTCGCAGACCCAGCCCTTTGGACAAGTGCCCCTGGGAAGGCCCGCCAAAGTGCTGAGGTGGCATGGGGCTGAAAGAATATTCATGACTCATGACGGGCGCTGAGCGGGAAGGCAGCCGGTGGGTAATGAGGCCACAGGAAGGGAAGCAAGCCTGCGAGCGATATTTTAAAATATCAACCTTATTAGTGGTGCCGCCGGCCTCCTGGGGGGCTGCCCAGCTGTGTGCACTGCCTTCTCCTGTTCCCACGCCCCAAGTGGCCACCAGGGGTCAGCCCAGCCCCCCACCACACACCAGGAAGGCAGGGCACCCAGGAGCCGGGGACCCTGGGGGACACCAGCCTGGGCAGTCGGGTGCAGGGCTGCCAGTGCCCAGGGGTCAGTGCAGATGGTCACAAGGCAGCTTGGAGACCCTGAGGACAGACCCTGGGGAAGAGGCCCCTCCCATCCCGGGGAGGGGAGAATTCCTCGGGCATGTACTCAGGGAGCCATTGGCACCCCCAGATTGGGCAAGGAGGCCCAAAGGTGAGTGACAGACATCAGGGACCACACAGCACGTCCCCCGCCCCAGGCCTGCCTGGCCACCAGCAAGGAGGGGGTGTGGTCAGCTCTTTCCGTCTCCACAGAAGCAGAGCCCTGTGCCCTCTGGAGGACCTTCCTGCTGACCAGAGCTGTCCGCTCCGTCCCTGACTCCCAACTTCGGTGCCTCCCTCTCCTGTGGTTCAGCCCCAGGCTCCCTGGCCCCCCCCCCCATTCAGTTCTTCTCCTGCCGGCCCTGGCATTATTCCGCTGGGGATGCTGGGGCTGGGAGGGTTGATTCCAGAAGTCTGTGCCAGGGCCAGGGTCAGAGCATGGGGTCTGTGGGACAGTCAGACTGACCCAGGCTGGTCTGGGAACTCCCGTCCTGTGGGCAGATTCCAGCCCCTGGAGAAGCAGGTGGGTGGGCAGGCGGGTGGGTGAGGCCCCCCAGGCCCAGCCCAGCACCAGTGGTGCTCCGGTGGGGGCGGCGGGGGCCTCCGGGCTCCCAGCTGCAGCCCAACGGGAGCTCCTCTCGAAGAGCGATGGACAGATGGGGCACCTGTCTCTCGTCCCTAATGA
This sequence comes from Ailuropoda melanoleuca, assembly GCF_002007445.2. NCBI lineage: Eukaryota > Metazoa > Chordata > Mammalia > Carnivora > Ursidae > Ailuropoda > Ailuropoda melanoleuca. Next base: position 40,920,499 of record NC_048231.1, read on the forward strand.
AGATGCAGCCCGTGGCAGGCAGGGTGAGCAAAGGGCACCACGAACCGATGACGGCAGTGGTGCCAGGGCCGCCCCGAGCAGGCCGGTGGGGACGAGGCAGTGGGCCTCTGGGGGTGGCGACAGCGTGCAGACAGTGCGCATTCCCTGCCACCCTTCCAGGGAGCCCTTGCTCACCGGCCTCTGTCTCACCCATGGAGCTTCCACCCAGGTCTGCTCAGGAAGGAAGGGAGGAAGGAGGCCATCTAGACAGGGGACCGGGATGAAGGAGGGTGCCAGGCCCTGTGCCAAGCGTCCTGGCCCCAACTGACCGGGGCCTGCCTCCCTCACCCCTCCATTCTGCCGGAGGCCCAGCCACACATTCCCCTGGAAGTCTCCCAGGATTGCCAGGCAGAGGGGCCCCTGGGCTCCCCGTCATCATAGCCTTTATAGCCCCACCACGTAACCACCCTCACACCTGGGCCTTCCCTACCAGGTTGGGCACTCCTGGGGGCAGACACCGCAGACACCACCCAGCTGCTTGCTGTGCTCCTGTGGGCGCCCCTGGCCGCTCCAGGCCTTTCTGCCTTTGGGTAACACTTGGCTGGGACAAAGTGAGTGCTCCCTGCATGCCAGCCCCAGGATACAATCAATACCGAATGAGCCTTTCATTATGAGGCTCTTAATTATTCAGTGTTGACTCCAGGAGGCCAAGTGCTTGCCCTAAACGCCCCGCCCCCACTCTGAGCTAGGGCCCAGCATAAAGCCAGACTGGGGACACGGGGGGAGGCTATGAACCCCTGGCAGCCCTGAGTTAGCTGTGGAGGGAGAGCAGTGACCCCCTGGAGTGGGGGAGGGGAGCCCAGGCTGCCCGGTAAAGCTCTGAGGAAGGAAGCCCACGGAGGAGGGGGGAGGAGGGAAGCGGCAGCGGCTACCCCCGGGCCAGGCCCTGGGCCCCTGGCACCAGCCCGAGGGATCCACGCTCCGCCCGCCCAGAGATGGGGCCTGCCCGCCTGTTCCCTGCATGCCCAAGGTCACCCGAGTGCAGAGGCGGGAGTGGAGTCAGGAGAACGCCAGGCGGTCGGATGCCCCCACAGGGGGGGGGACGAAGACCTCAGCCAAGTCCCTGAGATCAGGCCAGGAGGGCCACCAAAGTGCCGCTGTGGTCCCTGAGGGTCTCTGGGGTCCCTGAGGGTCTCTGGGGATTCTCACTGGCCCCAAGCTAACTGGAGACAGCCCCTACTGCTCTGGGCCCCATGACGGTGGAGACGGAGACTCCCTGAGTGGGGGTCTCGCCAGGTCCACCTGTGCCAAGGAAGCCCGTCAACCTCTGCAGGAAGAGCTCCTCTCTTCCCCACACACAGACGCTCTTCGTTGTCTGCAAAACCCCAACACTCCTCGGTCTCCCAGCCTGGGTCGCCTGCCTTGACCTGGTTCTCCAGGTGAGCTGAGACAGCTCTGCCCGTCTCCTCCCAAGTCCCAAGACACAGTCCTTCCCCCACCCGCCCCGGGGGGCTGGGTCTCTGCCCAACCCATGGGAGGGGTCAAAGGCCTGTGGCCAGGGTGCGGTGGACAGAGCTAGCTGGGGGGCCCAGTGGCCCAAGGCAATGTCTCCAGATGTTACGGGCTGGGTCGTGTGCTCCCCCAAATCCAAATGTTCGGACCCTAACACCCAGTACCTCAGAATGTGACCTTATTTGGAAGTAGGTTTGTTGCAGATACAACCAGTTAAGTGAGGATGAGGGCTTATGGGGGAAGGTGTGTCCTTATAAAGGGGGAGAGGGCCACGGGCACACAGTGACAGAGGCGGAGAGGGGGCACCAAGGACTCCAAGCCAGGGAGAGGCCTAGGAAGGACACCCTCACAGCCTCAAAAGGAGCTAGCCCCGGGGCACCCTGACCTTGACCTTCTGGCCTCCAGGACCATGGCCGATCTGCTTCTGTGGTTCAAGACCCCAGTCGGGGGCACTCTGCTGGGCAGCCCAAGCAAGCGAACACTCCAGACTGGGGACACAGGCGTGGCGTTTCGAGCAGCACCTTCCGGGATGTGTGCCATCAGCCACCCCTTTCTGAACACACAAGTTTCCAGTGACCGTTGGGGAATATGAGGCTTTGAGATGGGAAGGGATTTGCCCACAATACCCACAGGCCCGTGGTGGAGGTGGACCTGAATCCCAGCCCCCCGATGCCCCACCCATTGCCCTGTCCTTCCTTCCTTCCGGCTCCATTGTGAGGGCCTCTCCCACCTTACAGATGGAAGGACTGAGCCCCAGAGTCACCTGGGGAATGACACAGAGGGAGGGACAGCCGGGCCTGGCCATGGGCTCAGCTGAGGCTCTGCCGCAAGGCAGTGCGGGACGGAGCCCAGTGGACAGAGCTGTCAGGAAGGCTTCCTGGAGGAGGGTGTTCCCACTGGGCTGGAGGACGGGCAGGGATGGGCTGCATTTCTGGGGCAGAGATGGCGGTGAGCAGGGAGCAAGGGCGGGCTGGCAGAGATGTGGGCAGCAGGATGCCTCTGCGGGCGATGACGGACAGCAGGACGGCAGCGAGACACTTGCCCGCGGCCCCATCTGCCGGCGCGAGGCTGGCACGCAGGCTCCCACTCAGGCTCCACGCCGCGATGAATGCCCCAGGCCGTTAATTCATGTTTTTAATTACTGAGTACAGAGCGCATTATCAACAACCTGTTTCACATGAAAACACGAAGCCATTTGCCGAAGCGGCGGGGCCCAGCCAGGTCCAGGCCAGGCCAGTGGGTCCTTTCTGCTCTTGACAAAGAACAACGTTCTCGAGGTGCATCGTTTCATTCCTGCGTCTTTCAGCAGCGACAGCTCCTTCCGTGAGAAGTGCCAATTTATAAAATGCAAAGTGGACGCTGTGGGTGCTCGCCCTCAGGGGTTGGCCCCCAGCTCCCTGCAGCCCTCCTCCACCCCCTGGAGCTCCCCCACACCCGTCTGAGGTGGCGGGTGCCCCCCACACAGTCTCCCCCAGGCTGGGAGGTGGCCAGGCCCCACTCTGGGCTCGGGCAGGCTCAGGGCTGACACCTCCCTCCCCAGCCTGTGCCCACTTCTCTGGCAACCCTGGCATCCACCGGGGTGCCCCGGGGCCCTGAGTGCTGCCCGCACGCCTGGGCGCCATCACCCAAGTACACAGGGCACCTGTGACGAGAAGATCAGGCAGGACTGTGGAACGTTCTGGGGTCAGCCTGTCCTGGGAACGGAGGTGAACACTGACCTCCCAGCCGTGTGGTTTTCAGCCAACGCCCTCTTGGAACCTGTTTCCTCCTCTGTAAAATGGGCACGGGGCGCGTGAGCCTCTCCTGTTGGGCCCCCAGAGACCCATGGGCAGAGCCCCGCGTGGTCAGCTCCGCAGCCTGGCAGCATCTTCGGGGACGGGCTAAGGAACAAATTCACGAACGCACAAGTAAATGAATGAGTGAATGAACTGCGGGGTGGGGTGAGGACCAGCTTCCTCCTGGCCCTCAGCGAGGACAGGATGGTGGAGGTGGGTCAGGGAAAGAAACGGGTGGAGGGTCCCAATGGCCAGGGCCTGTGGGGCCATTTGCATGGGTAAGTGAATTTGGGTCGTTGTTATTCAGGAATTACACAGTGTGCAGGGTGAGGGGTCACAAGGCAGGCCCCGGGGGAGCCCCTTCCACTGAGGTCTGCAGATTGAGACCAGTCGATGGCCTAACGCAATTACTTACTTCTGCGCCCCCAGGGGACGCCCCCATGCCTGGCTCTCACTTTCAGCGTCCTCCCAGCAGGGAGGGTGTGGTGCCCCTCAGGGTCAACCTGCCTACCCCGGAGTTGCAGCTGGCTCAGGAGAGTCTGTGAGATGCCTGCTGGGACTCTGCACTACAGCTGGGGAAACTGAGGCCCAGCTTGCCCCCCCCCCAACAGCACAGATATTCTTACCTCAATTCCGGGACAGACCCCCGACTTCACTGTCCCCCCAAGAGTCTTCAGGGGTCAAAGCTCAGGCCCAGCCACCACTTGAGACCTCCCCTCCACTGGACCCTAAGAATCACCCCCTGGCTTCTCTCCTGCAAGTGGGCTCCCCCAAGGCAGGCCTGGACCACTCTCCCCAGGGGCCTGGACCTAGTAGCAGACCCGGGGCTTGGGCTCAGGCTGAGAGACTCCGGAACTCACCTGCGGCAAGGTAACTCACTCCCTAACTCACGGGCTCCTCAGCCCCCCACCCGTCCCTGCTCCTGGCCTCCCTCTACCCCTCTACTCTCTGTTCTCTGTCCCTTCCTGATTTGCCCAGGACCCTCCATGTTCCCAGCTCTCTGGGTCTCTCCAGAAGCTGTCCTTCCCCCTCCAAGACCCTGACCCACTATTCAAGTCCCAACTGAAATGCATCTCCACGGAGAGGCCCCCTTTCAGCTCCCCAGCCCGTTTCCCTCTGCAGCTGCGTCCCCACGGGGTGCATGGCTGCGTTGTGTGCTTCTAGTCTGACCCCAGCATGAGGGGGGCAGGACAGGAGCCAGGCTGGTCCCCCCACGAGCAGCACTCGGGCCCCAGGGCCACCCAGATCCCAGTTTCCTCCTCTTCCCTTTGCGCAGAGCCCGCTACGCACACCGGCCTCCCCCCGTGTCACAGGAAATGTCTTCATGAAATATTGATCAGCTCACACAAGCCTTGGGTTGTGGGAGGAAAGGACAGGGAGACTTTTGCATGTAAATGAGATGTGTTCGGTACTTCCTTAACCCTTTCCTGCCCAGGCAGCTGGGACACCTCCTCAGTTCCCCAGGAAGTGGGCCACGCACAGGCGGGCGCGGTGCAGACCCAGGGCACACGGGATCCAGGCACGGCCACGAAGGTGCCTTGCTTCTGCCTCAGCAGGCCAGCTGGCTGCTCCTCTGTTAGATCCAGAGACCCCGCGGAGTCAGCTCCCCCACCCGCGTCTGGGCCAGGCAATGCTGCTCCGCGGCGGCTCCCAGCCAGGCCTTGGCACCACATCATCTGGAAAGGAGCTTCCGTCTTGACTTTTAAATGTCATAATGCTATCTTGCGAATCATGCTGGTATCAAAAGAGGCATCTTCAGATCTGGTTCCAGCACCCAGGGCTCTGAGCCTGGAGAAGGGGACAGAGTGGAGCAGGCACCAGCTGGCCTCAACTTGCACACTTGTAAAATGGTGAGGTCACTGTACCTGCCCCTTAAAATTGTGGTCAGGATGCAATGGGGCCATGTATGGTTAGCACAGTGCCCAGCCACAACTGGCCAAAACACAGCATCTTTCTTTATTGAGCATGGATGGCAGGAGGGATAATGAGTGAATGAGTGAGTGAATGAATGAGTGAACGAGTGAGTGGGTTGGTGAACAGATGAATGGATAATGGTCCTACAGATACTCAGCTTTCCTACAGGGTCTGACATCATTCCCTGAAGGGCCTGGACCTCCCAGAAGCCTGTACCCACCAGAGGCTCTGGCTCTCAGGGTCCTATGCAGGTGCAGCCCCCTCTCCAGACCTGAGCTTCCATACTGACCTCAAATTGCTTAGCCCTCTCTCACAGGTCTGCATGCCACTCCATGCCCTGCCTTTTTGGGGCCCCTTCCCCCACCCTGGGTCTTCCGGAACCTTCTGCCCCTCTGACCCCTCTGATGCCCACTCTAATGCCAGACTGGTTCCCAAAGCATTTCAATGCAGTGTAAATATTGAACAGTGCAGTACAATAGAGTAGCAGGGACTGGATGTCCTCTCCCATTTGAAGGAACTAAAAAATGAGGTAAAATATGTGAAGCAGTCATTTTGAGATTGAAAACCAGGCAGTGCAGGAGAGTGATTTCTAAGGGAAAGGAAACAAATTACGTGACTGCTACAGTGCCACTGCTTGCTACCTGGAGACATAGAGCCCAGTGGCCTCCTGAGTTGAAGACACAGAATTGAGAACTCAGAGAAGGCAGTGTCTAGAGTTTGCAGAGCAGAAAATCTGAGTGCAGAGAATTGCACTGAAAGGAGGGAGCTGCACACAGAGGGCTCCAGATTGTGCACAGACCTCCCCTAGGGGCTTCCGCTAGGCACTGATCAGTGCACACGTATGAAAAAGTAGAGAGAAAATCAGCAAAGACACAGAAGACTTGGAACAACACTACCAACTACCTTGACCTAATGGATATTTATAAATCACTCCACACAACAACAGCAGAAGATCCAACCTTTTCATTTACCAAAATTGACCTTATTCTGGGCCATAAAATAAGTCTCAATAAATGTAAAGGGATCTGAATTATACAAAGCACTTTCTCAGCCAAAAACAGATGTAAATTAGAAATCAACAATTGAAAGATATCTGGAAAATCCCCAATGTTTGGAAACTGAATAGCACACACATCTAAATAACCAAGAAACAAAACTGGAAATTTGAATGTTTTTTGAACTGAATGAAAATGAAAACACAACACATAAAAATTGGAAGGGTGTGAAGCTGATGTGGGGCTTAGAGGAAAATTTAGTACTGAGAACCGACATTATAACAGAAAATAAAGGTTTTAAATCCATGATCAAAATCCCCAAGTTAAAAAATTGGAAAAAGAAGAGCAAAGAAAATCCTGCAGTAAGCATAAGAAAGAATATAATAAAGAGAATAAATCAATGAAAGAAAAAGAGGAAAACTATAAAGAAAAACCAATGAAAGTAAAAGCTGATTCTTAAAAGAAGATGAATAAAAACAATACACTTTTTTGTGTGATCAAAGTGATCAAGAAAAATATCAGGAATGAGAGAAAGGCCGTCACCTATTATTCTACAGATATTATAAGGAAAAATGTAATATTTTGAACAACTTCTTGACAATAAATTTGACAACATAAAGGAACTGAAAAATTCCTTCAAAGATATAAATTACCAAAGTTCGCTTAAGAAAAAACAGATAGTCTAAATAGTCTTATATGTGTTACAGAATCTAAATTTGTGATTAAAACCCTCACAACAAGGAAAACTAAATGTCCAAATGTTTTTGATGGTGAGGTCTACTAGTATTTAAGGAAGAAATAATACCAATTCTACACAAACTCTTCCAGACAATAAAAGATGAGGGGACGTTTCTGTTATCATTTGATGAAGTCGGTCTTATTCTGAATTTTAATCAAAGACATTACAAGAAATGATAGCAGTAAACAATATCTCTAACAAAGATGCAAAATTTCTTACCAAAAGTTTAATGAATCAAATCTATCTATCTATCTATCTATCTATCTATCTATCTATCTACCTATCTATCAAATAGGATATTATGACGAAGTGAGGTTTATTTCAGGAAGAAAAAGTTGATTTAACTTTGAAAATCAATGACTTTCATAATATTAATGTACTAAAAGGGAAAAACATATGATCATCTCAATAGAAGCCCTTAACAACATCCAAAATTGATTCATGATTTTAAAAAATCTCAGAAAACTAGAAATAAAACTAATTTTCCATACCTGATAAAGCCATCTATGAAAAACTACATCTTCCTAAGACTGAGAACAGCTGTTTGACACAAGTGTCAAATGTATCAAATTTTACACTTTCTTTTTTAAAAAATTTGTTTTTAGAGAGAGAGAGTAGAGGAAGGGGTGGAGAGAAAGAATCTCAAGCAGACTCCACGATGAGCACAGAGCCTGGACACAGGGCTCAATCTCACCGTCCTGAGACCATGAGCTGAGCCGAAATCAAGAGTCAGACGCTTAATCAACTGAGCCACCCAGGCGCCCCTCAGCTTTAACACTTTTAATGAGTAGTTTTATTGCAAGTCCATTACCCCTCAATAACTCTGTTTTAAAAAGAAATATTGTAAATAAATTGTAAAATATCAAATGAAGAAATAAATGTGAAGAGCAATTTGAAAGAAAGGACAGGTTCCTGATAAAGAAACTACCATTGGGGATGCTCAGTCGGTTTAGCATCCACACTCAGTGGGGAGTCTGCTGGAGATTCTCTCTCTCTCTCCCTCTCCAACTTCACAATTGCAACAATCAAGACCACACACGGTGGAACAGTACCTTCCACTAAAAATACACTGTATGGTATTGCACTGTCAACTGAGAAGTCCATACCCAGATGAACAGCATTCCAGAGCTGGTATGAAATGAGGACTTCCAGAACTAGAAACCCCTGAGAGGCTGTCCCACTGAGAACCTTCACAGAATGCACCTATAAGGGGTAGACTTTGGCTCAAAGAAACCAACCCAGGAAGATGGGATGAGATATATGACGCAGGGTGGGGGGCAATGTAGAGAAATCCAAAGGGGCACCGACTCTATGAAGTAACAGCATCACTGACAGCTAATAGCAAAGGTGTAAAAAATACTACGAACCAAAATATTCGAGAAGACAAACACTTATTCAAGATCTGAGGGTGACAAGACCCCTCAGCAACCTAAGAATACAAGAGGATCTCTCTTCTTTTAAGAAAGATTTTATTTACTTATTTGAGAGAGACAGAGACAGAGCATGAGTGAGGGGGCAGAGGGAGAAGCAGACTCCCCGCCTAGCAAGGAGCCTGACATGGGGCTCGATCCCAGGACCCTGAGATCATGACCCGAGCCTAAGGCAGATGCTTAACCGGCTGAGCCACCCAGGCGTCCCATAAGAGGCTCTCTTTACCCTGATAAGGATGATCAAACCCCATGGAAAACAGAATCTGTGATGAGAAAATTCAGCACCACCCTTTAGACCAGTTCATCTTTACACCTCATTTACTAGCAGGAAGCACATGTGGCAAGAGAAAGAAGTGTATTTTAGAGTCTAGATAGGGAAAAACTAAGCTATCACTCTGTGCAGACCATTTTCAAAGAGAACATTCAGGGTAATCTACAGACAGCTATTAAAATGAGACAGTTCAATGAGTTGTAGAATAGAAATTCAGCATAAAAAATTACTGGCAAAAATTAGAGAAAGTAATATAACAAGATACCATTAATAGTTTTTAGAGAGTACAGTTTCTAGGGTTATGTGTCATAAATAATGTGCAAGACCTTTCTAACAGGAATTTTGTTGGTTAAGCTTGGTGGGTTGGCATGAAAGAAGATTGGAATAAATGGAGAGATATACCATATTCATGAATGGGAAGATTCAATAACAACAAACATTCTCTTTAAATTGTTCCAAAGATCAAATGTGTTTCCAATCTGAATCCAAAATAGGCTTTTCAAGCTGATTTACACGAGCCACGGGCCAAAAATAGCCAAGACATATCTGTGGATGAAGGGGAGGGAGAATTACCCGACAGGTAACAAGACCTGTTTCATAAAGCTACCATTCTTACGAGTATGATGTGGTTCGGGCAGGGATGGATGCATAAAATAATTAAACTCAAGCAGGAGGGAGAGCCACACCCATTACATATGTACCCCTGGAATGTAGTCTAGGCGGCAGGTAGGGCGAGCCGGCCCCGTCTGCGGGTGACGCGGAGAACAGATGCCTCGCGTCGTGAAGAAAAAATAAAGTACAGCTGGATGAAAACTTGCATGTGAAAATGCCAAACTGCCAAAGACAACACAAGTTTTTACAACAAAAGCACAAAACATAAGGGAAGTTTGGTGTCTCGGACACATTAAAATTTAAAATTCTGTTCAGCAAAAGACACCATCAATAAAGCAAGAAATACAAGCGTCAGTCTGGGAGGATATATTTGCAACCCATACAACCAATAAAGTATCACCACCCAGATACATAAATAATTCCTGAAAATCAATAAGAAAAAGGCAAGCAACCCCATAGAAAAAATGAGCAAATGATAGGAAACCATAAATACAAGGAGAAAACAATGAGCAATAAATACGTGCAAAAGGCAGCTCAGCTTCACAGCCGAAACCAGGAAACACAAATTAAAACAACGAGACGCCGTCTTTCACCCATTAGAGTGTAAAAAATTAATAAGGCTGATACCACGGAGTGTTGCCATGAATTTGTGGAAATGGGAGCTCCGTCCATGGCTGGCAGGCGTGTAAATTGGCATAGACACTTCGGACAGCCATTTGTCAATACTTAATGGTAATGATAATGATAGTGGTTAATACTCGCTTAGCACTTACGACGTGCCAGGCGCTGTCAGGATCTCTCTGCTCAGATAAATTCGCAGAAGGCTGGAGACACTGGCCCCATGAGCCAGCAATCCTCACTGCAGTGGGGGGGCCTCACACACCAGCCCCTGCAGACACAGCCGAGGCCGCTGGTGAGATCGCAGTGTGGAAATGTGGAAATGCTGTGGAATTTCTTTAGTGGGGAGGGGTCAGTCCACCATGCCTTCTTCACACTACCAAATACATGACTACAGTTAAAAGGAGCACGTGGAGTTTGCATCCATGGACACAGATTCAATTTCAAAAGCTTGATGTGGAATAAGAAGAATCAAGTTGCAAGTATTTCCAAACTATTTCACCATCGATGCAAACTTTAAAACACATCAACTATTGTTTGCGGATGTGTGCACGTGAGATGAACGTATGCATATGTATGTGGGACTGATACACACCGTCCCTGCATCAGGCCTCTGGGGAGCTCTCCCTGTGTCTGCAGGAGCCCGGCTGCTCCAGGAAGGGAACGTGGGAGCCCGGGGGATGTCTCCTCCACGAGGTCCGGGACATTCCACGTTTGAAATCCACCAACATAATTCGTTATAACTCATGAAAGCAGAATGAACATGAGCTGGACGCGATGCACACCAAAGCAGCATCCTAGCAGACCCCACCTCCACTCAGGTAAAATAGGGAATCTCGGGCTTGGCAGAGCATCGAGGGCTCCTCCCGCTAAAGTCTGCAGCAAGATGAAGACGTCAGTGCTTACATTTCAGGTGCCCTGCAGCCCCACGTCAATGCACCGCGGGTTAAGAGCTCCGAGGACAAGATAGGAAGAGGCAGAATGGTGATTGGCTAACAATATAATCAAGTAGAGCAAATCCGGGGGGAAAACCAGTAACAAACCAGTAAGAGGGCTTCGTACGGTAGTCAGAGACAAGGTCAACATGTAAAACCCGTAGCTTTCTTTCGGATGCCCACTGGGAACCACCATCAAGAAGGAGCTGCCCCACATACAATACATGAAAACCTGCAAAACACCTTGGGGGAAAACCCAGCAGAAACGCATACAAAGCTTGTGTGGAGAACTGTAACTCTATTGGCAGATGCAAAAGAAAATCTGAGTAAGTGGAGAGACACCCTCTCCTTCGATGAGGAAAGTGAGCCTGGGAAACATCACTGCTGTGTGCCCCACAGCAGCCCCTGCGTGCAGCGGTCGCCCAGTCCAACCGCAACCTGCACTCACCTGGAGGACAACGCGCCGGAGCAGAGCCAGCCCACCCACGAGAAGGAGCAGCGGAGACTGGTCGAGGAGCGTGGCTGTGCATCTGCAAGCAGGGAGGACGCGGGGGGCTACTGCCAGCGTCTGGAGCAGGCTGCCCGGGGGACAAATTGCACGTGGATTTCTAAGTCGTAAGCAGATAAACTCTGTGGGTCGAAGACACGGATGAAAGACACAGACACAAAGATAAACAATGGTTAACTGCACCGGTAATGGTGGGGGTTGCCACCGACAGCAACCAGTGATGCTGGATTCCCCCACGGACCGGAAAGGAAGGTCAGGGGTGATACTTTCCAGCGCTGACGAAGGTGGAGGACACCGGGCATCTCGACTGGGGAACACCCATGAAAAACATACCTGGGTCCCCACCTTGAGCCCTGCCCCCCAGGTCAGCTCCCTGGACGAATGCCACGCGCACGGAAGAATCCAGAAGAATTGCAGCTGCTTGGGAATAGGAACAAAGAACTGAAAAGGCAAGCAAACAGAAGTAGTTATTCTTCACCAGCAGAGAAGAGCTTATGACCCGGGAGCGTCAGCCCCAGGACGGAGAACTCCGCCGCCATCCGAACAGAAGGCCGGCTGCGCGTGCCAGCGCCAGCTCCCCGAGACACGGCGCTCCATGTGAGAAGCGGGTTGCAGACAGCCCATGAAATATGCATGATTCCATTTGTGCCACAGCGAAACCACCAGACAACTGTACGTTGTCGTTTGTATGTACACACGTGTGCGCGTCGGCGTCCGGGAGCCAGCCTCCCGCAGCCACGCTGCCCCACGGGGAAGGGAGCCCCGCGTGGCGCTCTGCTCCCCAGGCAGGCACGACGTGTGACTCAGATGATTTACAGAAACGGCTGTGGCAAGAGGAAGAAATTGGAAGAGGCAGCTGGGTCTGCGGGTCTGGGGCTCTGGAGAAAGGCTGTCGCAGCAGCAGGTGGGGACGAGTCCCAGAAAAGAGGAAGAGGTGACGCCGCTGCAGGAGGGCTGCTGGGCTTGAGTGGGGGGAGGACCTGCCAGGTGAACCAGGGAGCAGCGGGGGACAGACAGGCAGGTGGACGTCCAGGTGGGTGGAGAAACTGAGGGGCCGCCAGGGCTTCGCTGAAGGGCTGGGAACAAGTGAGAGGGGCAGGAGTCCCTGAGACTCAGCAGGGGGGTTCAAGTTCAAGTTCAACCCTGGCCCTGGAGAAACAGCAGATGGAGGTGGGGGGATGGGGCCGGAGGGGAGGTGGCAGGGGTAACATCACATTTGGGACGGAAGGGAAGGGGCGTGGCAGGGAGGGTCAGGTCCTGTACCTCCCTTTGCCTTGGTAAAGCCGAGCACCGCTAGGGCGTGCACGCAGGAGCCCTGGGGCAGAGGAGGGTGGAGGTGGGGGACATGGGGGACAAGGAGGGCACGTTCCCCTTTCCTCCAGGACTTGGGGCTCCGTGGGGTGATGAGAGCCCCTCCATCAAGAAGGGAGGTGGAGGGCAGCTGAGGACGAGAGCGGCGCAGGTGTCACGTCAGTCCACAGGCAGTGGGCTTGTCGCCCTTAAATGGGGTGGGATTGCCGAGCAGGCTGCGGGTCAGGCAAGTGTGAACTTAGAGATGCGGGCCGGCCTGGCAGGGCATGCTCTCCCTGGTGCTGGGCAGAGGGACGGGCTCATCTGGGCAGCTGTGAGGGAGGGTGGGCCGCAGGAAGTAAGGGTATTTCCAAGGCCGTGATCGAGGGCCCGCAGACGGTGGGCTACATAGCAAGGAGAGCCCCCAGGGACCGGGGGGGAGGAGAAGCATGGGGGTCAGTGGCTGGGGGTCTTGATGGGGTCCAAAGGCAGGGCTCAGGCCGCTCGGCCAGAGCTGGACTCACAGAGGTCATCCCCACGGAGAGATGGTGGATCCCTCATTGGGGGCTGCTGAGTGGTGTCCCCCGGGCGCCCTCGCCGGCTCGCGGGAAGGGTTGCCACTGAAATCAGGTGTGCCCGTGCCACTCGATCCCACCGGAGAAATGCAGGTCCCTCCAGCAGGGAGGCTTTGAAGCACACCGCGCAGGTGGGATCCCAGTACCCCCGTGCTGAGGGGTCAGTACCACAGGATGGGGGGACACATCAGCTCCCATGCCCACAGCCTCAACGAGCACCCCATCCCCGATCCCACACACACGTGTGGGATTCACCAACTTGCCGTCGTCTTCCGCCAGTGGGATTGGGAACTGTCTTCCCCAGCAGCTCAGGCCACCCCATCCTGACCAACGTGTGTGGGTCCAGGCCACACGGGAGGGCGAGCAGGGCATGGCGTGGCCAATGAGGGGGCTTGGCGGTCTCCCTGTGCATGCAGGTGTGGGTGCAGGGCAGCGGCCGTGCCGGACCTCAGCCTGAGGACCGGGGAAGTGAGGCAGAGATCCAGCCGGCCGCCCGAGGCTGGGTCCGGAAGTATAATCTCAGAGCCAGAAGCGCACCCCAAAGCTGACATTTCAAGGCTGGTTTTATTTATTTTTATTTTTTTTAATTTTGTTTATTTGACAGAGAGACAGCCAGCGAGAGAGGGAACACAAGCAGGGGGAGTGGGAGAGGAAGAAGCAGGCTCCCAGTGGAGGATCCTGACGTGGGGCTCGATCCCAGAACGCCGGGATCACGCCCTGAGCCGAAGGCAGATGCTTAACAACTGCGCCACCCAGGCGCCCCTCAAGGCTGGTTTTAGAAAGAATGTGGCTTCGGGGCCAAAAGTTACCAGAAAGAAACCCTGTTTCCCACACTCAGGTGTGTCTGCCGCGGTTTTGTGGGGACACCGGAGATGCGAACGTGGGCTCAGCGTGGTCACTCAGGAGCAGATGGAAATGGGGGGTTTCTGAGGCACGGGGTCGCCCTCAGGGGGTCTCCTCCCCAGACCGCCCACCAAGTTCACGCTTCACAGGCAGACTGACTCCACGGAAACCGGGAACGGATCTTCTGTAATTAGAGGCCCAGCATCGCTCCGCTGGCTCCCGTCTAGCAGGCAGACAGTCTCTCTGCTCCCCATTCCTCACCAAGAACAGTAATTAGAATGCAAGGTCATCTCCATATAATGCATTATGACTTTAATATCAGTAAACTCCCCTTAAATATTAGATGCAGTGAGGAAATATTAGTTAAATTATCACAGACTAGTATGATCAGTTTCCTCTAGGATAAAATGTGATAAATGGGTTTTAATAAACTGAGGAGAATTAAATGCATCATATTCGTGGTTCCTGTCAATTTTATTTAGAGTAAAATGCCATTGTGATAATTAGTTGGGTTTTACTGTGTTCATTAAAAGCTTTTCTAATGACCGCTTGGAGGAATAAGTAAAATTAATTTCTTTCTTGAACATCAGAAGAATTCATCAAACAAACAAAAAGCGAACTCCAGGGCAGGGTGAGGCAGGGCGGGGGCAGTGGGCTTGTGGGGACAGCCACGGGGACTGCGCTTTCCTGTCACCCGCTGAGCCTGCCCCGGAGATGCGCCATCAGAAAGGGATGAGGCCAGGGCGGAGGCTGTGGCAGGAAGGCTCCTCCTCCAGGGAGCACTCCTTGACTGTCCAACCAAGGCGCCCTCCAGCCTGGCCTGTGCTCCAGGGTCCCAGCTCCTTGGTCTCCAGGGGCTAAAGCCAGGCCTCCTTCTTGTCTGTGTCCCCGAGGGATCGAGCGCAGGGACAGGCACTCAGGAGGGCACAGGGGCTAGAAACTGGGGTCCTGAGCCATCTTGGGTCTCATGGCCACTGTCTGCCCCAGCACGGAGCGTGTGTGGTCTACAGGCAGGAGTCGTGGCCACAAGGGCTGCCAGGGGAGCGCGGGGGTGGGACGGTGGGCCTCGCAAGGCTAGTGCAGGTGGTGGAGAAGAAAAGCTGGCCAGGCTAGGAGAGGTTACATCACCTGACTGAGGCCACGCAGGGGCAAAGTGGGAGACCAGACCCAGAGGGCATCCAGCTGGTGCTAAAAGCCCTGATCCTTCCCTCCTCCCTGGGCCAAGTATGGCAGGTGTCAAACTGGAGGCCTGGGCACCAGGGGTCTTAGGGTGAGCCCAAGAACCTTGTTGGTGAGACCCCCACCACACACACTCACACATACACACAGGCACACGCACACACGCCACATGCATGCATGTGCTCACTAACACAGCCTCCCGTCTCTGCCTGCTGTGGATTCCACGGTCCTCCAGAGCCCAGCCACACATCGTCCCCCTGGATGGCTCTCTGGTCCCGCGTGACCCACCTAGGACCATTGCACTGGTTTCTCCCTCCGTGGAGCCCCTGAAAGCGGCTGCAGAGCCTGAGGGGTGGGCGCGTGGGAGTCTGTCCTGTACAAGAGGGCACTTTGTTTCTGGGCCTCACTGCATCTTCCCTGGAAGGTGAGGGGGTCCTTGGACTCTGGGCCTTATGGGAGGTCTTAGGTGCAGGCCAGCCGCAGCCAGCCGTAGCCAATGCTGTCCTCCTGCTCACTGCCGGCTCCAGGCTGCTGCTTGGCTGTGAGCACAGGCAGGAGGGGCTCCTTCTGGAGCTTCCCAAGTGACCGCAGAGCTGCCCGCCAGCCCGTACTCTCTGAAAGCCATCGTCCCCTGGGGGCTGTGACATTCAGCCACTTGGGATGTGGGCACGGTGTCCCTGCAGGATTTAGGGTCAGACCTGGCATCGGCCTGGGCTCTCCTTCCGCTGCATGTCACTCATCCCCGTTCTGTCGGGAGTGGGCCGGCAGGGGCTCCCTCTGCGGTGGTGGGACGGATGGTGCCCAGATACCCACTTGGCCACTGGCTTTCCAGAGCATTCTCTGGGAGGGGGCCTGCATGGAGGCTCTTCTTGGCTCCCTGACTCATAAGGTCCACCCAGCTCCACCCCCATGCGACCCCCCCACGTGGGTGTCTCCCCTTGCAGCCGCATAGGCCCCCTCATGGCTGCTCAGAGGAGGGGGACAAGCAAGCCAGTAGAGCAAAACCACCAGCAGTGCTGGGGTTCCCAGTGCCCCGACCTTGGCCTTCCTCTCCTGCCTGGGAGCTCTGGGCACTCCCCCTCCAGCCTCTCACTTTGCCCTTGGTGGTGGGGGGGCAGGTGAAGGGCGGGGTGCTCTGAAGCAGGCCCTCGCCTCCGGCACCTAATCCCGCCAGCGCCTGGTCTCGGGCTCCCAGCCACCCTGTAGCCCCAGCACTCGGAGGTAAGAACACACGACCTTCTCAGAGGAATTTGGGTTCTTCAAAGGGACATTAGCTTAGCTAACTAGGGGAGACCGTGATGCAGGAGGCCAGCCCGCGGTGGGCACGGGGGTCAGTGAACTTGAGAAGTCCGCACGCTGGTCACAGCAGCGGCTTGCTGCCTCAGCTGTGGCCGGGCCCCCGTTGCCCCAGAGCCTGCCCTGGGGCTGCATCTGGACTGGGGGGCTCTGTGCTGGGAGGCAGGGAGGGATTTCCGTGTGAGACGCGTTTGCCGGGAGGGACTCCAGCACGTGGCTAATTCATCATCAGGAGCTGCCCCTCGCTCGCTGGCTGGAGCGAGGGGCAGACACGGTCCATTAGCTGGGGTGAGCGGCGGCTGCCCGGCCAGAACGGGGCCCGGAGACCAGGTAGAGCCCGCGAGAAGGCACCGTGCAGGCGAGTCAATCAGGGCGCCCTAATTGGAAAGCAGTAATAAAAAGTAATTGAGTTTAATACATAATTTAGATCATTACCCGTTACGTTAGTGCCTCCCGCTTAGGTGTGGGGAGAAAATTATTTATCTGGTAGATGGGGAGGATTTCATTTGTTGTTATAATGGAATGCTCGCCAATTGACTTTAATACGAGCAGTTTGTTAAATCAGATTTTGAATTGGTGCGTAGATTGGAAGTTCATGCGTTAATTTTTGACATGATACACTTCGCGCCGAGGCCTCTTTTGAAAGTGGCGGCTTTAGCCTCCCGCGAGACCCCGGCTCTGCTGTCCATGACGACGGAAACTGAATCGGTCCTGCAGGCATCTTGGTGGAAGGCGATTTGGCTCCTGACTTCTCCCTTATTTTCTCCTAACGCAGAGGCGTTAACGGGGCTCTGAAGGGCCTTTTTCCCCTTGCACGTGGTCTGTGGCCGCAGACAAATGTTCTGCTAAATACCGACGAGGAGCTTCCCAGGGTCTGGCCATCTGAGCCTCGTCAGCAAAGCCGAGGGCCTCACTCACCCCGCGGCCTCAGGAGCCGGGCGGCTGCAGGGGACACCGGGTGACACCCCGGATGTGGGGCCTCCGCTATGAGACGGAGAAGAGCCTGAGGGGCTGTGGGGACGGAGGAGGCGAGGCTGCCCTGGGCGGGAGCAGAGCCCATTAGAGCAAGCATCACAACTGTTCCCTCCGTGAACAAGCTTCCGGCCCCCCAGCTGTGTGCAAGGACAGAGAGCAGTGGACCCTTGCAGGGCTGGGCTGGGAGGGGGGCCCTTCCTCGTTCGGCCCACGTCGGGTCTGTGAAGCAGGGGTGATACGAATGCCTTCCTCGAGGCTCTGTCTGCTCTTGGCAGCCCTCGTCATCACTTCAAGTCTTGCTGACGGGCTGGGGGAGCCAACGCCAGGAGTCCAGGGCTTTCCTGGGCTCACTGAAGGGCAGCTGGCCTGGGAGGTCAGGTCGCCAGCCAGTGGGATCACAGCTAAAACCAGCTCTCTTCCTGGGCATCTGGGCCAGTCCCTGTCTCCTCCTAGTTCCTTTGACGGCCTCAAAGGCAGGAGGCCCAGGTGCCCATGGTCTATACCTTGGGTCCCCCCGGGGCCCCCAGAAGAGCCCCTCCAGCTCAAGCCTCCGTGTCCCCATAGGGCGCCCGTCCACAGCCGGGAGCTGCAGCAGCCACATCCCGCTTCCCTTGGAAACAGCCTCTAGCAGGGAGGAGTCACGGATTTGGGGTGTGGGCCTCCACTCTGGGAGACAGATGACCCCACGGAGCCCCGGAGCCCCGGAAGGAGCAGGGCCTCCTCAGGAACCATGGGAGCTGTGAGTCACGGAGTCCCAGGGACGTTCTGCCCAGTACAATATCAGAATCAATACCTTTAGCTGTGAAACACATGCTTTACATAAAATTATGAAGATAATGGGTACAATTGATTTTTTAAAACCTGGGCCTGTTAAAACGCAAATATCTTATTGCTCACAGAGCCCTCTCCCACCCCCTCTCCTCTCTGATCCGGTGCAGCACCGAGGGACCGAGCGAAAAGCCCGAGGCCCTGGACACAGGTGACGGGGCGGGGGTGGGGGTGCACCCTGTCCTTAAGGAGGTAGAACTTGTGGGGGGGGTGTCCTTCCAGTCTCCCGAAGAACCTGGTGCTGCAGAAGCTTCCAGAATAGTCACCTCCGATGGCTCTAGAAGCCCAGGCGGGCATGACTTTGGCAAAGTCCCGTGAAACCCAGGCCTCCCTGACGCAACTGGGCCTGGCTCTGGGCACATGGACGGGCCAGAGGCCTGTCCTGGAGGAAGGTCCGGGAAGACAGAGAAGGATGAGCCCCCGGGCTGGGGCAGCAGGGAAGGCCAGCAGGAGTGGCTCCTCTCCAGCCCCAGCCTCCGTAGGCCTCCGCAGCCCCCGGCCTTCCCCCTGGTCTCTCTGGACCTCTGCCCGCCCGGGGCTTTGGATTCAGGCCTGTTTGCGTCCCCAGGTCTGGCCGCCGCATGGTGCACCTTGGGCCCAGCTCAGCTCCCACGCTTGTGATGATGACCTGATGGTTTTGGAGAGAAGCCTGTCCTCACTGTGCCTCGTCCATCTCTGTGTCCTGCCACGTGTCAAGCACAGGCCCTGGGCCACTGAGGCCCCGAAATGGGTCCCTCGGCGGTTCAGAAACAGGGTGGGCAGGCCTCCAGCGGGGGGGCAGTGGGCCCTCTGAGCCCTTCCCAGCAGGGACGGAGTCACTGAACCACAGAGCCCGAGAATGAGCNATCTCTGTGTCCTGCCACGTGTCAAGCACAGGCCCTGGGCCACTGAGGCCCTGAAATGGGTCCCTCGGCGGTTCAGAAACAGGGTGGGCAGGCCTCCAGCGGGGGGCAGTGGGCCCTCTGAGCCCTTCCCAGCAGGGACGGAGTCACTGAACCACAGAGCCCGAGAATGAGCCTCCCTCCATGCCGTCCAGCAGCGTGGACCAGCAGAGCGCTCTGTCTGGGGGGGAGGGGTGCTCCGCCAGAGTGGGGGTGTTGGCCCACACTGCCCCATACCGCGGCCGCTAGCCCCATGGGCCACCAGGCACACGATGCAGCGTGGCTCGATGCGCGTTAGCTGCCGTTCCTGCTCTTGCACGCAAGCAGCCACGTGCGTCGCGAGGCCCCGGCACACTGAACACAAGGTCACAGCCGGGCCTGGCGGGCTGACCCGGGAGGGGCCACCGGCACCCAGAGTCACCAGACCGCGGCCACCTCTCCAGAACAAAGGGAGGAACGTGTTTACAAATTGTCTGTTGAAATTTAAGTTGCCAACATTGGCATCAGGCCTCGCCTGCCAGGCCACCCGGATTGGAGGGTAATTTATGAAGATTGCTTTACCTGGGGCCGCGCTGGTCTGTGCCTGAGAGTAATTCACACCAGGCTCATTTCGGATGCAGTCAAAGACCCCCGTATGTCACTATGACAATGTAATCACAGAGCCACATTAAAAAGTCATTATTGTTTAGAATCCAGCTTGGTTTGAAAAACACTTACTATAAAATTCAACAGCCTTTGTAAATTACCGAAAGGTTTACTCAAGAATACTAGGTGCTGTGATTTAGACGGGGAACTTACCACTTTATTGATTCTGTGGGATTTGGTCGGTTCCTGCATTTATGGGGAATGATTAGTGAGTAATCAGAGTAATAAACTTCTCCGTGTCGCTTCATAAATAATGACGAATTGAATTTGCGTCCTCGCATCGCCAGCAAGTGGCCCCTGCTCCAAGAGTCTGTGGTTCAACTTTGGGGTTGCTTCGCGGAGCCGCATGGAAATCAGTCACCTGTAAGGCGAGGAAAGGTGAGAATTCGTGTCTCGCTTGCCCTGTGTCCCAGGAGGGACTGGCCGCCACTGCAGTGTGGTGGGATGCTCAGCTCCGAGGGTGGTCACAGCCCAGAGACGGATCTCCGTCAGTCTCGCACTGTGTCCTCGCACACCCTCAGGCAGGCAAGACTCCGTTCTGTCTTGGTCTGTCCTGAGAGCTGCAGCGGATGGGCCTTGAGGCAAGGCGCTCACATGGGATCCAGCTCAGCAAGGGCCCGGAAGCTGGTCCATCCAGCTGCGCCCTCCTCCCACCTCCGCCTCCACCAGCGGCCAGCGTGGGATCAGAACCCGCGGTCCTCGCCCCCACCTGGGAGCCGCCCTCAGCTGCGTTTGCCTGGAGCTGGTGAACATCTCTAGAAACCTGTCCTACATCCGCCCCTGCCTAGGAGCTTGCAATGCACAGAAGCATACAGGAGTCTCCACGAAGGGTAGCGGTGAAGGACACGCCTTCCTGTGTCCAGTCCTGTCGCCATCGGCCCAGACACGCTTTACCCACAGGCACCTGTCCACTTGTCGTGTCTGAGCTGCACTGCGGGGACCATGTGCCATGCTCAGTCGCTGCCCCACGGGTGCACACAGGCCCACGCAGCCTCCCCTCTCCCTGCCGCTCCCCGGCCACCCTCCAGGTGGGACCTTCCCAATGCCGCCGCCCCTGCTCCCGGCCGGGCACCTGAGCGCTGGAACTGGATTAAACAGAAACTGAGCTGACTGAGCTGACAATGAATGGGAAAGGGACGGAAGTCGCACCCAAACTGAACTGAATTAAATCAAGTTGGAAGTGAACTGAAATTGGACTGAACTATAATCTAGACGCGGGGTGGGGGAGTGGGGTGAGTAGTGGGGACAGGCGAGGAGGGCAGAGGAGACACAGGCCCTCCGCCCCTTGCCCTCGGGAGTGCTGGGGTCACCGCTGTAAGTAGGAGCTGAGCAGACGCGTGCTGGTGGCTCGTCTTTCACAAGCACTGATGCAGCACGAGGGTGTTTCTGGAGAAGCAGCGGCCTGGACCTTGGAGGCCACACCGCACACGTTCCAAGCCCCTGGGATGCCGTGTACTCAGCCCTGTGGGATTGAGGGGGGTGCACCCTTGCATTGTAAGAGCCGTCCGCCGTGAGCAAGTTCCCTCACGCCTGGGTGTCCTGCGGTCCCGTCCCGCCATCCCTCCTGCCGCCGGCATCATTCCTCCAGCACGCAGGGACGGGATGCCAGCCCGAGAGGAGCTGACCGTTGGGCAGCACGCACTCAGTGTGGAGGGACACCAGCGTCCTGAGACAGGGTCACACCTGTCCCCAGACTGCCAACAGCACCGTGGGCTCTGTGGGGCCTGAAGCCACCTGCCGCGAGCTGAGGGAAGAAAGGCACCGCAGGCAGGAGGGGAACACGGCATAGCCAGGCCCGCGCATGGCAGGCATCCGCAGCCGGATCCCAGGGCTCTAGGCGCAGCGCTGTGACGGGCCATGGGGACCTTGGGGCACAGCCCTGAACTCAAACCACTGGGATCCACGGGCAGCCAGCCGACGACATGGGCAGGCGAGGGTGCGCAGAGAGCCAACACCAGCCGGTAACCCCCACTCACCAGTGGTGTGGCCTCCCTGTCTTGGGTGGTGATGTTGGGCTGCACCTCTCACTCCTCGGGGGGCCGTGGGGACACCGCACTTTTGTACAGCGAGGCCTTGCTGCCTTCCCGTCCCGCCCAGTCGTCCCTCGGCTCTGGGTCACAGGGTTATGCTGCAACCATTTCACCCCCACGGGCTGGCCCAGGACCCTCCCTGCGTGGAAATAGCGTCACTGGTGCAGGATGGCCCTCCCCACCCCCTCCCTGGATTCGGGAACGTCTCCTCACGGGGCTTCTCCAGGAAGCCCATCTTCTCAGACAGGCATTTGAGGACCCAAGAACGTCGCTGTGTCTGGGTGAACACCCACCCAGCACCCACGAGGGGACGCTGGCCTGGCCGTGCTCTGACCCGGGGTGCTGGATACCACCTTACCTCTCTGTTGTGATAAGCGTCCACACCCACGGGACGTGCAGACGAGCGCAGTGAATGCCCCACGGTGTCTCTGCAGATTCGCCTGCTGTCACTATCCTGCCACATTTCCTGTACTCCTCCTTCTACCTGTGGCCAGAGAAGGGTGCCCTGCCATGTCCCTGGAACGTGCGCCGAGACCACGGCACATGGTGACGGGGACTTGGAGGTGGGACAGAGCTGGGCCTCTGGGGACAGAAATTGTCAGGCCCTGTCTGGTCGGCACAATGGAGCACATGAGCCCTTAGTGTGGACGGCTGACCTCAGATTCGGCAGAGAAAGAGGCAGGACACCCTGAGTGTGAGGACTCGACCCCCTTTGCTGGCTTTGAGGGTGGAGCAAGGCCGCTGTGGGCTGAGGGCTGTGGGAAGCTTCTAGAAGCTGAGAGCCATCTCACCTGGCTGCCAGCTGGGACATGGGGGCATCTGTCCAGAAACACCTGGGATTGAATTCTGCCAACACCTGCACAAGCTTGGAGGGGAGGACTGTCTCCCAGACCTTACAGAAAGGACCACAGTGGGCCAACACCTCCTGCCCCCAGGGCGACACAGGTCTGACTCCCAGTCTGCACGCCGCGAGCCTGGGGTACCTCTGCCTTCCTGACACTCGCTGGGTCACAGCCCGCTGGGATATCCCTCTGCTTGTTCATTGTCCTTCCCCTCCCCTCCCTCACTCGTTTCATCCTGGCAGGGAGGCCACTGGGGCCCCAGGCCCCCTCCAGCTGCCTTGCAGCCTCCTCCCTCCCGCGCCCCTCCACCCCGCCCTCCTGCCTGCACGCCCCACGCTGTCACCCTGTCCAACCCAACGCAGCAGAGACCGACTGTCCGCGGGAACCGGGATCTCTGGTCTGAATCCTGGCTGGGAGGACACAGCCTCCCGACCCACACCCTGGCTGCCACACTGTCCCCGGACCCCAGTCCCCCCTCTCCCCCACACACCTCTCGCTCCTGCATGGGCCATCATGTTCGTGCCCCTTGAACGCGGGCTGTGCTGGTCCCCGGGGACGCCTCGCCAACCACCCCACCACGGCTCCTCCACAGCCCACAGCACACCCTCCCAAGTGTCTTGTCCTGACTCTGAGTGTGGGCTGGCCCCGCGGTCCAGAGGGGGGGCCTCCCTGAGTCCCGGGGCCAGCTCTCGCAGGTGTTCAATTATTATTTGTTGACTGAATCAGTGTCCTTGAGGCTGTATTCAGCGTCCGGGCCTTGCATCTCTGACGGCTTCTTTCTCTTTCATCTGCCCCCAGCACGTGGCTCACTGTCCTCCCTACTGGTTCTGCTCTCTCAGGGCCTTTTGTTGTCTCCTGTTTCTCCGTAGCTTTTTTTTCCCTTCAGGATCCACATTCTTTGTCCCCTGCATGCTCTTGATGCGGCGGCTGGACATTCAGAACAAGAGACACGGGACGATGCGTGCCCACCCCCGGGCTCAGCCAGTGTTAGCATGCTGCCACATTCCCCTTGCCTCTCTCCTCCCAAGTGTTTTAGCAAAGATTCATTCTTCACGACTTCACAGAAACGGCATCACGCTCTGTAGCCCCGTGCTGCCACCCCCTGCTGGCCCAGGTCCCTGCGCAGTGGCTGGGGGCTGTTTTAACCTCTGTCTGTCCCACCTGGGACCGGCCACTGCTCCCGTTTCTTGTGCAAAATGCAGCAGCGTCTCCAGGGTCTGGGAGAGATGGGGTTGCAGGGTGGAGGGACCTGCTGGCCTCTGGCTTCACTGGCAGACAAATTGCTTTTCGAAGGGCGGAGCCAGCTGACCTCCCCCAGGTGGCCTGAGAGCTTACCTGTCCGTTCCCACATTGCTGCTGTTAGGTCCTTAACCTCTGTTAGCGTGAGGACCTTAACTCCTTGCTTGCATTTGCATGCCCCTGATTACTAGGGAGAGGGGGCCTTTTCGTGGGTATGGGATACCCGGTGTCCGCTTCTGCTGACCGCACGCCCCAGCCTTGGCTTACTTGCTCTTGGTCCCTCTTTTGTACTGTCTTGGTGATTAGGGTGAGCTCTTTATATATGCTGCATAAGGACCACTGGCCTGTGATGTGTATGGAAAATGTTTCCTCTTGATCTGTGGCTCGTTGTTTAACTTTCAACGTTGTTTGTGGAGTCTTCTGTGGTACGTGGGGCTGCATGTACAACAGACATAGCCAAGTGCATCCAACTTCAATTATGAGGGCGTGTCTGGCTTAAGAATTTTTTCTTAAAGCCATAAAGCCATTTCTTCTATTTTTTTAAAAGATTTTATTTATTTATTTGACAGAGAGAAAGACAGCCAGCGAGAGAAGGGACACAAGCAGGGGGAGTGGGAGAGGAAGAAGCAGGCTCATAGCAGAGGAGCCTGATGTGGGGCTCGATCCCAGAACACCAGGATCACGCCCTGAGCCGAAGGCAGATGTTTAACGACTGAGCCACCCAGGCACCCCCAAAGCCATTTCTTCTAAATGCTTCTGAGTTCTGCGTTTCACGAGGAGGACTTCCTCATCCATTGTGGNTTTAACGACTGAGCCACCCAGGCGCCCCCAAAGCCATTTCTTCTAAATGCTTCTGAGTTCTGCGTTTCACGAGGAGGACTTCCTCATCCATTGTGGCTCTAGACGGAGTCTTGACATTTGGGGCAACGAGTTCCCTGCTTCCTGCTCCGCCTTCACGCTGACTATTCCTAGTCCCTCAGTATCCGCGGGAAGCCGGAATGTACCTGATCAGGGGCCCCAAGGGACACTGTTAGCATTGTAAACGAAACTGTGTTTAGCTTGTAGGGTTTTTACAGGAAAAATGATCATTTAAAATTGAGTCTTCCTATTCATGGTCTATCTCCCCAATAGTTAAACTTTCATCTATATTCCCCAATAAAATTTTAATATTTAATCATTCAGGATGCTATGCATCTTTATTTAATGCTAAGTAGAGCTCTATTGCTATTGTGAGCGATGTGTTTCTTTTCTATTGCATTTTCCAATTAGTGTTGGCGATCGGGCAGCGGTACTGTGGGTTTTTATATCCCCTTATATCAAACCTTATTAGTTCTAATTGTTAAGTTTCTTGGGAAATATGTCTATGGAGAGAGTTGCGTGGTCTCCACAAATGAGTCCGTGTCTCTCTCCAGCTCTTACCCGTCTCTTTCCTCCTTGTCTTGTGACATTGGCCAGACAGTGAGGACGTGAGGACAGTTTCACCCCCAGTCCCTGACGTCAGTGGGAAGCCAGGGGTCTGCGGTAGCTTGCAGTAGTTGCCCTCTGAAAATTAAGATAGCCCTTGTATCTCTGAGCTCCCACCGTGGAGGGGGTGGAGTCCAATTCAGTCGACACCCTCTGAGATGACCATCAGCTCCTCCCTGAGATTTGCCGACGAGGTGAACTACGTGAGGGGCTTTCCCAGCAGTGTTTTACACGCGTACGTTCCTGGAACAAACATATGTGGGCATGGTGCTTCCCTCGTTCCTCACTGTGCTGTGTGACCAGTCAGCGTGGCACCCACCCCCTGCTGCCCACTGGCCGGCGCCCCCCAAACCCCCGCGGCTCTGGTTGCCTTGCCCTCTGCCCAGACGGCTCGCCAGACAAACTCTAGGAGGAGGGTGGACCCGTACCCAAGCATTTATTGCCAAAGACGGTCCTATGTCGAGATCAGACTAGTAACTGATCCAGGGAGGGGGTGGGCTTATTTCTGTTCAGAGCCAAAGGTTGGTGGAGATTCGTCTGTTCTCCCACGTAAGCAGCCTGTTACTGATGGGCTCAGAGTCCAGGGATCCCAGGGTCCTTCTGGGTCCTCAGCTGCACCCCTACCCGCAGCCCCGGCGCCTCAGGGCTCACCTCCTCTGAGCTGCTGTCACGGCTCTCTCCAGGGTGATGCGTCCAGCACACTGTGCCCCCCTCCCTGGCTGCCCCTAAAAGGGCTCAGGTTTCCCAGACAACAGTCCACAATGAGCAGAACAGAGAAATGGTGTGGGGCTGTGACCAGGCTTCTGGAGACCCCACATTCTTTTATCTCTGCTCAATGTCACCCAAAGGAAGAGGTGCAGTCCACGGTCGAGGATGTGCATTGAATTCACACGTTACTTTGGGGTGCCAGGTGTGCAAGTGGAGAGGTGGTCAGATGCATTCAGGGGTCATCAACAGGAGGATGGCAGCAGAGGGCACAGAAGGACGTCTGACCCACATACTGATCACTGGCTAAGGGTGAGTTGATAAAGGAAGAAAAGAAGGAGACAGTAAATGAATCAGTTATTTCAAAAAATCCTACAGTATTGTGATTAATGGTTATTCCTTGAGCCTCTGCCCGTCTCTCCTTGACACTGAGGACCTTCTATGAGGGTGTTCGGACCGTGTCCCAGGAGGTGGCTCCAAGCGTGCCTGGATTTCTCATTATTCTGCTCCAATGGTCCCTGACAGGTCACTACTGTGGGGACAGTAAAGCTATCCCTCTGTGGCACTTTGTTGCAGAATTTGTGACTCACAAAATAGTAACTGACTGATGTTCAGAACAAGTCGTCCTTGGTGGAATCGGAGATGCACCCTCCTTCGCAAAGTCTGAAACAGGTGGCTTTGGCCTCAGCCCCTGTGGTAGCAACCTCGTCTTTTGATCTCAACTCAAGGGCACAGACTTTGAGCGTCTGAGAGAGGTGTGATGTGACTTCCCAGGTTAGATGGTGGGCAGGGGGCTCTGGAAGCATGGCGTTGTCCCCTCCACTCTGTCTACCCGCCTCCCCTGAAGTGGATGCTGGCTCCAGGTGCCCCTGGGGCAACAGGAAGAGACCAAACAACAATTTAGGAGACCCTCGAGAAGCCCGATGCCTGTCGATTTGTTACTGGAGTTAAAAAGAATAATTTCAGCAGATAGACTGAAGGACATTATGATCACTGGTTAGACCCAAGTCAATGGCCTGGAAGATGAAGTATAAAAAATATGAGCAAAGAGCAAAAATATGAGGTGGAAATCATGACAAAACAGATAAAGGGCTTGGAAGGTAAATTTAAGAGCTCAAACATTAAAGAGATTTTGTAGAACAATTCTCGACTAAAATTTGCCTGATGTTTTTCTAATGATTGACTCTGGGTTCTGGGTAAAGAGGCACTTTCATTACGTTACAAGAAGGGCACAGGCGGTCATCATGACTGATCACTCTTACGTTGACCATGGTGACCTGGCTGAGGCCGCGCTCGTCGGGCCTCTCCACTGCTCCACCCTAACCTTTACTTTTCTTCCCATTTTTCATACTTTACTCCTTGGAGGGAAGCCACCATGAGCAGCCCACACTCAAGAGGAAGGGAGGAGGGAGTATTTACATAATCACTTGGAATTCTCCATGGGACATTTGGTTCTTCTCTGCCGTTTACTCAGTCACTTACTTAGAGCAGTATGGACTCAGGTACTTATTTTATGCTTTGGGCTATGATCTTGTACTGCTTTATTTTAATGCTCAAATTATTCTGGCTTTGGCCATCGGAACCTCTTTAAGCTTGGCTCCTGCCTCCCTTAGGCAAAATTCCATCACTGTGGAGTTTTCACTACTTTACTTTCTGCACTACAACATGTCCCAGGGACCTCTTGCATAATCACTGACACAGCTCTGGAATCAACTGTTCCTCCAAGATCTCTGGTTCCTTTTACTGGAGAATAGTATTAGAAACCAAGATCTAGGTATTAGGTGTACTTACGGTGACTGGGACATCACTGGAAATTCTGGAGTCGAAAAGTACATTAAGTAAAATGAAAAATTCACTAGAGGGGGTTAACAGTATATTTCAGCTGGCAGAGGAATCCACAAACTTCATGCTTGGTCAATAGAGATTACACGATTTAAAGAATAAACAGGGAAAAAATGAAGAGAAATGAACAGAGTCTCAATGAAATTTAGAATACCATTAAGCTCACCAACATACATGCAACGAGAGTACAAAATGGGAATAGAAAAAATACTTGAAAAAATAATGGCTGGAAATTTCCCAAATCTGATGAAAAAGATTAACTTCATATCCAAGAAACTCAATATTCCAAGTAGGATAAACACAAAGACACGCACCAAAACACATGCTAATTGAAATATCAAAGACAAAGACAAACTCTTGAAAACAGCAGGAGAAAAACAACTCATCAGAAACAAAAGAACCCCAATAAACTTAACAGCTGACTTAGAAACACTGAAGACCAGATGGCAAAGAGCTGAAGTATTCAGTGTTGAAAGGAAAAATCTGCCAACTGAAAGTCTCGTATCCAGCAACAGTATCTTCAAACTATGAGAGTGAAATACAAGTATTCCTAAACAAAACACGGTTAGTTGCTAGCAAACCGGCCTTACAAGAGGTACTAACAGAAGTTCCTCAGACTGAAAGAAAGTAGCACAAGATGGTAACTCAGATCCACACAAACAAACAAAAGTGTCAGGAGAAGGAATTATGTGGGTAATTACTAAAGACTATAATTGCATATTTCTTCTTCCTTCTCTTGACTTACCTAAAAAGCAATTTCATAAAACAATATGGTGTATTGGAGGGCCTATATCATACACATGTAATATGTTTGATAATAACAGCACAAAAGTGCTGGGGAAAAGCTGTATTGGAGGGAAGAGAATGACATGAGATATGAATTCAAGTCGATGGGAAGAAATGGTGATGATAAAAAGGGGTAAAGAAGGCTAAAACACCAAGCTCCACAAACGTACACCGGCCTTCCGCTCTTCCCTCCGCTTCTCTGAAAGACATGAGTATATGAAGTGATTTAACAATGTACTGTTTGCAACATATGTCGATGCAAGATGTACAATGATGGAATAAAAAGAGGGAGTGAATGGAGCAGTCTAAGAGCAAAGTTTCTGTATTTTGTTGGAACTAAGTCAATGTAAATCTGAGCTAGAGTCTGATAATTAAAGAGATACATACTGTAAGTCCTAGGAAAACGCTAAAAATAACCTAAATATGTGATTTTATTGTTACATAAATTGTTAAAGAAACTCATGATTCTTCATGTTGCACTAAAAAACATTTACTTTAAACAAAGTAAGGCAGTAACAGAAGAACAGGAGAATGAGAATGACATGAGGCATAGAAAACAACAAGCAAAATGGCAGACGTGAATCTAATTACATCAACAATAACTCTAAATGTGAATGGATCAAACAACCCAATCAAAGGCAGAGATTGACGATTGTCTGAAAAATAAACCAAAATCCAAATATGTGTTGTCTACAACAGACATATTTTAGACTCAAAAATGCAAATAGTTGGAAAGAAAGGATGAACATGGATAAAAGTGCCAGAGAGACTGCACTGTGATCAGACAAAATCAACTTAAAAACACAAAACAGGGGCGCCTGGGTGGCACAGCGGTAAAGCGTCTGCCTTCGGCTCAGGGCGTGATCCTGGCGTTATGGGATCGAGCCCCACATCAGGCTTCTGCTATGAGCCTGCTTCTTCCTCTCCCACTCCCCCTGCTTGTGTTCCCTCTCTCGCTGGCTGTCTCTGTCTCTGTCGAATAAATAAATAAATAAAATCTTTAAAAAAAAAAAACCACAAAACAAGTTACTACACATAAAGAAGGCCATTTCACAGCAATAAAAGGGCCAGTTCATCAGAGAGCTATAAGCAAGCGTGTTTCTTTTCAAACGTATATTTGGGGGGGGGGGGACGCCCAGGTGGCTCAGTCATTAAGCGTCAGCCTTCAGTTCAGGGCATGATCCCAGTGTCCTGGGATGGAGCTCCAGATCAGACTCCCTGCTCTGCTGGTTCCCTGCTTCTTCCTCTCCCACTCCCCCTGCCTGTGCTCCCTCTCTCGCTGGCTGTCTCTCTCTCTCTGTCAAATAAATAAATAAAATCTTTAAAAAAAATAAAAATAAAATAAATGTATATCAGGGGGAGGAGTTAAGATAGGGGAGGAGTAGGGGGCCCTAATTTCATCTGGTCCCTGGAATTCAGCTAGATAGTTATCAAATCATTCTGTACACTGCGAAATAAACCAGAGATCTGAGAAAAGAATTGCTGCAATTCTACAGATGGAAAAATGACCACTTTTGGAAGGTAGGAGGCGTGGAGATGTGAATCAGTGGCGATACAGCTGAAGATAGGACAGAGGGGCAGGAGCTTGCGTGAGGACGCTCCTGCAAAGTATTACAAGCAGCAGAGCACAAAATCGGAACTTGTAAAGGTCTGCTACAGTGGAGGACGTCCCCACTGCTCAGGTGGTGAAGTGGGACGGAATCCCAGGGTGGGACAGCGTGGCCTCAGGATCCCCAGGATCACAAGAAGAACAGGGGGGCCTGAGAGCAGCAGA
Source organism: Ailuropoda melanoleuca (assembly GCF_002007445.2). Classification (NCBI taxonomy): domain Eukaryota; kingdom Metazoa; phylum Chordata; class Mammalia; order Carnivora; family Ursidae; genus Ailuropoda; species Ailuropoda melanoleuca. Next base: position 40,950,981 of record NC_048231.1, read on the forward strand.
GTTCCCAGGCATCGGAATGGGGAAGCCGGTTGCAAAGAGAGAGCCCAGGTGCCGGTTTCTGCTCAACGTTGCCATAAACTGCCAACGTCAGCACAGCGGGGTGACCGTTCTCGGAGCAGGAGCCCAGCATGAGGCCAAACCGTGGTGAGACTCCCCAACCTCCCCTGGGAGGAGCAGGTGTGAGCTGCAGGAGTCCATGAAGTTTGGAGACTCCAAACAGGGGGTCACGTGCCTGAGATAAAACGCTCGGGCACAGACTGAGTGGTGAGCACAGAGTATGGATGGAGACCAGGGAGACAGGAGTAACTGACTGCTCTTCTCTGGGGGTGCACTGTAGAGTGGGGGGGCATGAACTCTCAGCTCCAGGGCTAGAGATCACGCATAGCAACTTTCATCCTCCAAATCAGGGCTCAAAGCCTTCAGGCAGCTAAACAGCCACAGAGAGCAATCTGGAGTGCTTTTGCTAAGCCTGGCAAGGGGGTGCCGTTCCACCTGGGGAGAGACACCTGAGAATCAGTGGAACAGGCCTCCCAGTGAAATTCTACCAAACACTTAAAGAAGAATTAATACCTATTATTGTGAAGCTGATTTAAAAAATAGACATGGAAGGAAAACGTCCAAACTCGTTCTATGAGGCCAGCGTTACTTTGATCCCAAAACCAGACAAAGACCCCACCAAAAAGGATAATTAGAGGCCAATATGCCTGATGAATATGGATACAAAAATTCTCACCAAGATACCAGCTAATAGGATCCAACAGGACATTGAAAGGATTACTCACCACGACCAAGTGGGATGTATTCCTGGCTGTCAGGGTGGCTCAACACCCACAAATCAATCAATGTGATACATCACATTAAAAAAAAAAGAAAGAACAAGAACCATATGATCCTCTCAATAGATCCAGAAAAAGCACTTGACAAAATACAACATTCTTTCTTGGTAAAAACTCTCTGCAGTGGAACATAAGGAGCATACCTCAATGTCAGTAAAGCCACGTACAAAACCCCACAACAAACATCACCCTCAATGGGAGAGCTTTTCCCCTAAAGTCAGGAACATGACAGGTGTGCCCACTGTCAACACTGTTACTCAACATAGTACTGGAAGTCCTAGCCTAGCATCAGACAACAAAAAGAAATAAAAGCAATCCAAACTGGCAAAGAAGTTGAACTTTCACTCGTCTCAGACGACATAATATTCTATGTAGAAAACTCAAAAGAGACCACTTAAAAATCTCTAGAACTCACCCAGGAGCTCAGCAATGTGGCAGGACGATGCACAGAAGTCGGCTGCATTTCTGTACACTAACAGGCCAAAGAAGAGGAATCAAGGAATCAACCCCATTTACCAGATGGAAGTCTTCGGATTGGAAGGGGACCAGGGCGCTCTCAAGCCTGTGCTCACCCCCACATGGGCATCTAAGAGACTGCCCCCAGGGGGTGGGCTGGAGCAGGGAGGACCCTAGGGACTGGACACAATTGTAGGAGGAGAGGGACCAGGGCATGAGGTGGGGCAGGTGGTGGAGGCGGCTGTGGTCAGAGCAGCCCCTGGCCTGTATTTAGAATTCCTTCTCGGCAGGGTCCGGGGCCTTCCCTCAGCCTCCAAGGAGCTCTCAGATGGAGAGGGCCACGCCGACCAGGGTGGGCGGCTCCCATTCAAGGAGTCCCCCCAGGTTCCGCACCACCACCACAGGAACCTCTGTCTGGTGAAGGGGGAGCCAGGAGAGGCTCCGAGCTAGTGAGGACCACCCGACTGCCCCTTCTTCCTTCTCTCCTGCCCGGCATTGGCCTCTCCAAGTCTCCCTGCCCTGCCCCGTGTCATCTCCAGGGAAATCCTGCAGGTGCTCAGTCCTTTGGGGCCGCAAGCAGAGGCCTGGGTCCTCCTTCCGGGGCTTCCACTGAAGACTTAGGCGACCTTGACACATTCCCCTGCTCCCCAGTGTGAGTTTCTGCTTCCGTAAAAGGAGGCAGGTAGACCAGACATCCCCGGGGTCCTGCAGGTGTTCTCCAGTCCAGGAGGAGAGACCCTCCTTGGCACTTCATGGGACGTCCTGGGGCATAGACGTGAGGCCCAGAGAAGCCTTCTGGCAGGGACAGGAGGTCTTTCTGGGGGAGGCCTACAGGACTGTCAACACTATAAGGAGGGTCCGGCGAGGAAGGACCTGGGAGCCCCAGGACCTGTGCTCATTCAGTTTGCCATGACCTTCCAGATGTAATCTGTGTGGCTGAGTAATGACGCCCCACCCCCTCATGTGTTCCTGTAGGATCGCACAGCCAAGCCACCTCCCCACGGGCCGGCATGACCCACGGATGAGGCAGGTCTCCTACCTCTTTGAATGCGGGCGCTCCCGGGGACCCAGGATGCCACACGCTTATGTATTAGGCTTGTTTAATGATCACCCGGTACTGTAATTAGAGATTAAAAATCTCACTGTGCCATCATAAAATAACACGGAACGAATAATAAAGTATCATAGTTATAAAGTCATCAAAATGTAATAAAATGGTGTTATTACAAAGGCTTAAAATTTAACGATGGTTTTTTAGTGTGCCACTTATTATATAATTAAAGTTACAAAATAGGATAGAGTAATTAAAATAGAGACTTGAGGCTTTGCAGGGGGTCCCAACCTACCCTCAGTGGGGGTGGGGAGACGCAGTCCAGCCTCCCAGGGGCTGTGGCCTCGGCCAAGGGTCTGCCTAGGTCTGGGCTGACCTGCTGCATGGGGAGTGTGGGCTCCAGAGGCCGAGGGCTTGGGGCTTGCAGGCCTGCCTTCATCCCCGCAGTGCACTCCTATGCTTTTCACTGCCGGCACCCACATTCCTTTGTCAAATACCACAGAACCTTCTGCTGTCCCTGCATGGGAGCTAATCCTGGCAGCAGCTGACCTCAACCAGGGACTCCTGGATCAGCGGGTGACTATCCCAGCTCCCCGGCCCCTTGGGTGGTGACTCTGAGGCTCCCAGATGACGCTGGGGGTTTCCACTCCCTTCCCACAGGCTTGCTACAAGCCCTTTATAGGCTGCCTGCCTTGTCTTGCTTCCTGCCCACCCCAAGTAAACCCCTCACCTGACCCAAGGTTCCTGGGGACCCAGGAGTGCTCAGTGGACAGTGAGGATGGAACTCAGTTCCCCAAATCTGCTGTGTGCCAGGCCATGCTGGACACGGGGCCCACAGGTGACCAGATCTGGTCCGGGTTCAGGCAAACCACAGGCAGGATGTGCTGTGTCAAGTATGTGACAACCGACAGATGCCCTACTCAGCCTGGGGTTGGGAGAGGAGTGGAGGAAGAAGGCCAGCAGATGGACATGTGTAAGGGCTCAGGGGAGCAAGTTCAAGGAGCTACGAGTCATTCCACAAGGCAGAGCCGTGGAGTCTCGAACTGAATAACGGCCAGCTCACTTCACACTGAGAAAACTGTCCTGTGCACACCTCCTCAGGCAGGGGGCGGGAGCCTCAGCCCAGGGTGGGAGTGTCGGGGCCAGGCCAGCCCTGCAGACAGGGCCCCAGGCCAGCACCCGCCAAGGTGCCCTCAGCACCCCGAGAGCCAGTGGTGGCACCTGCCGCTTCAGGCCCGGTAGGCGAGCACGGGCTCTCCAGGAAGAGGGGGCCTGTTGCCTCACCGTAGATCATCCTTAAAAAAGAAACCAGAGACACCCCGGGTGCTTCCCTGCGGCCCCATAAATCTGGAGAGGAGGGAGCTGCGCTCAGAGAACACAGGCTTTTGCATTTTAAATGGCCAATTTGGTCAATGAATCAATTTCACTGGGCTGAGGCGAGCGTGCGGATGAAAGCAGTTTTAAGACCTATTTGAAGCGGTGAGAGCCTCTTTGTTCACGCTTTTCTCATACTGCCGTCCTCTAATATTTCATCTGTATTCATTTTTATGGCTTTCCAAATTATAGATGTCAGCTAAAAACTGAAAAAGAGAGGTACGAGGAGGAGGAGGAGGGAACTTGCTGCTGTCGAGAAGTGAGGCTGAGTTTGACTCAATTCACAGAGGATCCCTGCGTCTTCGGCCCCGCTCCTGCGTCCCCTCAAGGGCCTCGTGCGGCCGTGGGGTGCAGAACGAGGCAGACGTCCCCCTGCAGTGGGGCTCACATTCTGGGGGGAGAAAGAGAGCCCCTAGGAGCCAGCAGGACAAAACCCCGGTGCTCAGGGCAGCACGGGGTGCCAGCCACCTGCTCCTGCCGACGTCCCTTCCACCGCCCCCAAAGAGCACCCCGAGGTTACAGTTCCCGTCGCTGGGAACTTGCGTTCTGCTGACTCTGAATCGTTCTGACCCAAGTGGCTTAAAATCAATATGGGCGCTATCTTTGAGAAACAGGGTTTGCTCTACAATTTATAATGTGAAGAGATCCCAAGACAAATACTTGAAACCACAAATATTTGAAAGTCAGTAAGCATTTCCTGTAAAGGGCCAGACAGTTAGCCTTTGAGGGCCATGCCATTCCGGTTGCAACCACTCAGCTCCGATGTGGTGTGAAAGCAGTCATAGACAGCACGTGGCAAACGGGGGTGGGTGCTGACCGGTCACAGCTGATTCACAAAAGCAGGCCAGCAGGCTACAGTGTGAACCCACTGGTTTCTCTGCAGTGTCCAATCCCATCCAGTGCTCACTCCAGATACTGCATTTTCTATCTCTATTGTAATTTACATTTGGGATGTTTGTGTCTTCATTCTTTCCTCACTCTGTTCATGTTTTTCTTGAAATCCTTTTGCATACGGAACACGTCTATACCTGGTATGGTAACATCCTTTTCCACCCTCTCTGTCATTTCTGGGTCCGACTCTGCGAACTGATTTTTCTCCTGTTTATGGGTCACATCACCCAATGCCTTTGCTTGTCTAGTGATTTTTTGATCAGATGCTGGACATCACCTCGAATGTTGCACATTGTTGAGAGCTGGGTTCTACTCCCTTCCTTTAAGAGCATCAGCTTTGTTCTGGCAGACAGTGAGGTCACCTTAGACAAGCTGGGTCCCGTGGAGGCTTGTTTTGATGCTTCGGAGACAGGTCTAGGGTCTAGCACTTTCCCTAGGATTTGTTCAGCTCACTACCAAGGCGAGACTCTTGTGGAGTCCCTCCTGAATGATTTCTTTCCACGCCTGCTGGTGGAAACATAAACGGTCCAGGCCTGTGTGAGCTCTGGAAATCATTCACGTTGCAGCAGTCTGATGATTGTTACTTCTGCAAAATTGTTCTTGGAGTTTACACCCCATGCATGGGACAACTGACACTCAGGCAAAGACCCATGGGAGCCCCTATGCAGAATTCTGGAGCTCTTTCTCTGCCTACCTCCCTCTTCTCTGGTTTTCCACTCTGCATACTCTACACATCTCAGCTTCCCAGGTCTCTGACTTGGTGAGCACACACCTTGCCAGTCCCTCCTCCCTGCCTTGCAACTGGAAGTTATCTTCAGGCAGAAATCCAGAGCATTGGAGGACTCACTTCCTTCATTAGGGATCTCAGCTCCATACTGCCCACTCTCTGATGTCTGCAAAACAGTGTTTCATGTTTTCTGTCCAATTTTCTAGGTGTTCAAAACAGGAGCATAAGTCAAGATGCTACAGGATAGAAACAATCTCTTCACATTTTTTATTGTGAGAAAATATATATAACATAAAACCCACCACCTTAACCATGTTTAAGGGTACAGCTCAAGGGCATTAAGTACATTCACATCATTGTGCTACAATCACCACCACCCTTTTCCTGAACCGTTTTCATCTCCCCAAATGAAAACTCTGCCCCATTGGACACTCACCCCCATCCCCCTCCCCAAGCCCCTGGTGCCTCCCATTCCACTTTCTGACTCTGGGTTTTACTCCTTTCATGGAAATGAGATTTCACGTAAGCGGAATCATGAAGTATTTGTCCAGTTTTTTAGCTTATTCCACTCAGCATATGTTCTCAAGGTTCATTCATGTTGTAGCATATTGCAAAATCTCCTTCCTTTTGGAGGCTAAATATACTCCATGGTATGGATCCACCACCTTTGTTTCTCCATTCATCCCCTGAAGGACACGTGCATGGCTCCCGTGGGTTGGCTATTGTGAATACTGCTGCTATGAACGTGGGTGTACAAACCTCCCTTTGAGATCCTGCTCTCAGTTCTTTGGGGTACATACTGGGAAGGGGTCACCCACTAATTTCTAACACTTGGGAAGTGCGCATTTCTACCAGGCTGCTTTGTTACTTTTACAGAATGCTGCTGAGTTTGGCAGCATCGCAGAGTTTAGGTTGGACCAGCTTACAAACCTCTGGCTCACATCCTCTGCTTTTCAGCAGGAAAGAGGGGGATCCAGAGAGTGGTAGGGCAAGGCACTCAGCAGCTCATGGCCAAACGGGACCAATGCAGGCCCTGTCCTCCCTGGAACCACTCTCCGTACAGCCCACCCACCCGCCTCCCAAGCCTGGACACACACACTCGTACACAGACAGCAACTCCCCACCCAGCATGTCTATAAGCCAGGTGACTGCATCCAGAGAAGTGCTATCCACTGCCACGCTCCTGAAAACACATGGTGCTGGACCCAGACCCCAGTGCAGCCTTGTCCCTCCTCGGAGCTGCCAGAGGGGGTCAAAAATGCTGACCCCCCCCCCAAAATGAGGCTCCTGAGAAACCACCCCTTGGCTCAGCATGGGATGCAGCCCGCCTTCCTTCCTCCATCCTGGAGGACCAAGGCAGGGCTACACAGAGGAATGACCTCTTGTCATCAAGCCAGCCCGGGCTCTGCCTCACAACAGCTGCCATCAGCCAGCCAGAGCCCCACACACAACACGAGACACATCCAGGAGGCAGGAGAACCCATAAAATGGGCCAAGAAGGTCATCAGGTGCCCGGCTGATGGCTGGTGAAGCATTCACTCACTTGCTCTCTCACTCATTCACTGCTCCAAGACTTCTTGACTGCCCATCGGCCCAGAGCCAGGCTTGGTCCCGGGAGAAGCAATGCCCTCATTACAAGAGCCCCTGGGGTAGGATGCCCATCCCCACCCCAGGAGGGGTGTCCAGGCACTGAGGGGCTTCCTGGGACATGAGACTTTGCCAAAACAATAAAGTCCCAAGCAAACACGGACATGGTTGTCCCCTTCCCCCAGTGTGGCTAGGTCAAAGGCATCCCCGTCCTGGTCCCTGGAGTCTGTGAAAACAGGACCTTACATGACAAAGGGAATTGTGAGGTGTGATGAAGTTGAGGGTCTTGAGATGGTTGTCGGGTAGGCCCTCAAAGCCATCACAGGGGTCCTTGTAAAAGAGGCAGGTAGACACATGGGGGTCGCACCAGAGACAGGCACCACCACAGCCGTGCTCGGGGAGGCCACTCAGAGTCTGTTTCCTCCCCGAGAAAATGGGGCAGAAACAATATTCATGCCAGAGCCCAGGGCTCCTGTGAAGGTTCTATACAGACAGGTAGGGAGGCACCCTGAGACCTGGCAAGCCCGGGGTGCAGGTGGCGTAGCAGGTCACCAACCCACCAGGCCTGCATCCCCGGGCCCCCACGGGGCTTCCTTCCCTGCAGCTCTGCCAGGGAGGGTGAGCGGGTGGGCGGGCAGCTGCCCAGCTCGGGAGCTCCACGGAGCCTGTCTACTGTCCCCGGGCCACGTGCCCCTCCTCGATACGGCAAACCCACCTCAGAACCCCCAGAGCCGGGCGGCACGAACGCAGGCAGTGCTCACTACCTACTCACCGATGAAAACAAGAGAGAGAAAAGGAAGCATTTCTGTGTGGAGAATGAGCCATGTTTGCTGTAATTTCTCCAGACAATGCCTTTATCAAAATGCAATAACGGGCCCAGACGCGTGGGACCCCCTCGGCCGCTGACAAAGGAAGGAGGCGCACTGCCGAGCGGCCAGGACCCCCGCACCGCGGCCCCAGCCACTCAGCACATTGGCCAGGCAGCCAGGGAGGGCCGTGGGTGCTCTGAGGCTGGGCCCCTCTTGCTGTCAGGGGAGGCTTCAGAGCCCACTCCGACCTAACACAGGGCAGGCGAGCCCTGCCTGACGGTGGGGGCCTGAGGGCTGCAGCCTGCCCACCTTCAGTTCCCCTTCAGAATCAGGCCTCCATGGGGGACGATCTAAAACCCAAGGACACAAGGACACAAGGACACAGGACATGAGTTTCTCAACAGAAACCCGCCAGGCTGGCCGCCGCTGCAGCCCCAGTCCATCCCCTGGCCTCCCCTCCGCCTGCTCCCCTGGACAGCGTCTCCTGCCAAAGGCACTCGGCCTGTGGTCAGTTCTCTTTTCTCATCCCTCGACCCAGCTGCAGGGTTTGGTGGGGCCTGGGTCCCCCTCCTGCACCCTCTCCTTGGCCCCCTGGTCTCGGCCTCCTCACTGTCCTGCTGTCTGTCCCACCCCAGGGCTGGCCTTCTACCTTCTCCCCCCTGCTCTCCCGTCCCGGTGACCGAGCACAGTCTCGTGGTGCTACATGCCATCTGGATGCTGACCCCCCAACAAATTCTTATCTCAGCCCCGACCCTCCCCCTCCCACAGTCTGGAGTCTCTCTTTGCTCTTGGGGGTGTCTCCTCCCAGAAGCTCCCAGTGGGGCAGCCATCCCAAATCCAGACCCATTTCCTCCTGCCCATTTCTCCAGCCCAGGTTCAGGGCCGCCCCCTCAAACATGGTGCCACCACGGTCAGCTGGTCAAGGTCACCTTGGCTGTGTTAGGCCATTGTTGCCAATGGTGGGACCCTGACACCTCATCCAAAAGCAGGAGAAGGACTCCCAGCTGCCTGCTTGATGTCTGCCCACATGGCTAAGGGCCCGTCAGTCCACACATCCAAGGCAGACTCTGCCGCCCCACGATACCACGTCCCTTCTCATGAGGGCACCGTCCTCTCCAGTGCTTAGAGCCCAAGCCTCTGTCTTGTGCCCCAGCCCCCCAGGAAGAAGGAGGCCTTGCTCATGCTGGAAGGATACAGGGACGGCAGGGGCTAGAGTCCCCTTGGGTTCTTGGGTCAAGAAGAGGAAGGTGCAGAGGCCCACCAGGTTGGTGGCCAGTGGGCTCCTCCAGCTGACCTCAGCTCTGCGGGCACTGCCCAGGCTGTGTCTGCTCGTGGCTCTGTAACCACCTGAGAACAAGGCAAGACATTCTTCTCTCCAGGGCCCCAGGGGTGTTAGGGGCTGGGACCAAAATGACTCTGTGACTGGTGAACCCCAACAGCTGAGGAAATCGGTCTGCCACCTGGCTCCCAGATCAGAAGCCCTGGATGTTACACTGACCTCACCCTTCCTTCTCCACCCCTTCTCCCTTTAGCTCTGGCCAGGTCCGCGGGCAGGTGGGAGTTGCCCCAGAGAGCGTGTCCCCAGGTGGCAGGCTCCCAGCTGCACGTGGGCAGGCTCCTTGCAGGAAGCCATTGGGTTTGGTGATGGCTTCACTCCCCACACTCGGCATCCCCGGGCTTCCCAATCTCTTGCAATGTAATCCAGCATTTCGGAGAGAATAGGGTAAAGGCAATTTTACGACTGCAATAAAAACAGCAAAGTGACCCTCTGGTGGTTGTTAATGAGCTCCCTTCTGTCTACCCAGCTGAGCAGGCAGACTGTAACCCCACACAAGAGGTCAAAACGAGAGCCACACTGTCCCTGGCAGATGCGTGGAGCATCACCACGGTCTCCTAATCTCCTCCTGCATCCGACAGAAGCGATCAGAAGATACCTCACAGGAAATTATTTCCCTCCTCGTAACCATAGCAACAGATGAGCACTGGTCTGGCTCAACTTGCCGAGTGAGGGTCTTTGTCAACATGGAGCCAACCCTGAGAGCAAAAGCAGAGACCAGGTCCAGCTCCATCCCAGACACGCTTTGGAGAGAAAGAGAGGAAGAGGACATGCGTGGAGGGGTGGGCAGCTGTGGGTGGAGGGCTAAGACACTGGTCATCTCAAAGGGATCCACAGACCCCTCAGCACAGTCCCATCGGAACCCCAGCAGGCCTCTTTGTGGAACCTGCTGGTGGTTTTAGATCCACCTGGAAGTGCCAAGGCCCTGGAAAAGGAAAAGCCATCTTGGAAAAGATGGGCAGAATAGGACTCACACCCACCCCCCTGGACAGAGGACATCCTGCAAAGCCACGGACGCCGGGGCCGTGAGCCATGTCAGAGGGATGGACCAGGATCGTGAACAGGAGAGACTCCACGGCAAGACCCACAAATACGAGGCCCATGGATTTTTGACAAAGGCTCCAAGGCAAAACCATAAGGAAAGGAGCATTTCTTCCGGATAAATGTGTGAAAAAATAAACACCAACCCCTTCCTCACACCGTATACAAAAATTAGTTCAAGATGGATCATAGATTTTAAATATGAAGACAGACTAGGGAACACCCAGAAGGACACATGGGAGCAAACCTTTGCAACCTCGGGGCAGACAGATTTTCCTTGGAGAGCACACAAAAGGGACCGGCCAGGGGAAAAAAAAGACAAATAGAATTTCATCAAAATGTAAAATTTCACATCTTGAAGACATCGTTAAGGGCACAAAAGGGCAATCCACAGACTGGCAAGAAAAAAGTATACATCCATATATATGTGTCTATATACACACATACATCTTATATCCAGAATACATAAAGAATTCTTACGAAGCAACAATAAAAAGACAAATAACCTAATTAAAGGTGCAAAAGACTTGAACAGATGCTTCACGAAAGAAGGTATTCGAGTGGCCAATAAGCGTGTGGAAAGATGCTCGACATCATTAGTCGCCAGGGAAATGCAAATTAAAACCTCAAGGAGACAGCACTTCTTTCTGCCCGCTAGGTTGACAGAGCGAGCGCTTGGGTGGGGGTGGGGGTGGGGGCGGAAGCCTCCCACGACGCTGGCGAGGGCTGGGTGCGAGGGCTCCCGGGAAACGCAGAGACAGCTTCCTACATCGTAACCCTACACCCACCCTGTGACCCAGCCACTGACTCCCGGGTGTTTACCCAAAAGAAAGGAAAACATAGGTCCCCCAAAACACTTGCACAAGGGTGCTTACCGTGGCTTCATTCATAGTAGTCAAAACTGGAGAGAGTGGCGCCTGGGGGCTGTGTCGGTGACGCATCGGCCTTCGGCTNTGTTTACCCAAAAGAAAGGAAAACATAGGTCCCCCAAAACACTTGCACAAGGGTGCTTACCGTGGCTTCATTCATAGTAGTCAAAACTGGAGAGAGTGGCGCCTGGGGGCTGTGTCGGTGACGCATCGGCCTTCGGCTCATGTCATGATCCCGGGGTCCTGGGAATGAGCTCCACGTCAGGCTCCCTGCTCGGGGCGGGGGGGTCTGCTTCTCCCTCTGTGCTGCTCCCCCTGCTTGTGTTCTCTCTCTCTGTCAAATAAATAAATCAATAATCTTAAAAAAACAAACCCGGAAGCTGCCCAAATGTGCATCAGCAGGAGAAACATAAACACGGACTTTGAGAGGTGCTGACTCTGCACCAGTCAGCAGATGAAAGTGAATGAACTCCGGGAGTCGAACTCAAACCTCACACTGAGTGAAAGAGCCAGAGACAGGCAGGTGCCAGCGGTGTGAGTCCATCTACCGGAAGCTTCAGAACAGGCCAAACCCAACCTGGGCGGCCCAGTCGGTGAAGCGACTGCCTCTCGATTTCGGCTCAGGCCTGACCTCAGGGTCGTGAGATCCAGGCCCATGTCAGGCTCTGCACTCAGCGGCGGGTCTGCTTGGGATTCTCTCTCCCTCTCTCTCTCATTCACTCTTTCCCTCTAATAAATAAATAAAATCTTTGAACAAAAAGAGAAAAGAGAAAAGAAAAGAAAAGAAAAGAAAAGAAAAGAAAAGAAAAGAAAAGAAAAGAAAAGAAAAGAAAAGNGCTTGTACTGCCGATCCCGCCACGTGGTGAGAAGGCGCTGGCACTCTGGTGCCCACCCGCTGAGGCCGCCAGACCCCTCCAGCTCTGCGCATTCACGGCCCCATCCCTCAGCACCAACACGCTCCGCCTGGTGCGTGCCATCGCATGGTGCTCGGGACCCCCCACCGCACAGCCCCCCGGCCTGGCGCACGGTGTCGCTGGGCTGGGACTTCTTCCCACGTGGACCCCACCCTGGTGTGCAAGTCACAGAGAGCAAAGGGAAACAGTAACACGACTGAGGACTTCCTACCGTTCAAGGCGCTGCTGTGAAATTAAGGGAATATTTGTTTTAACAATATTTATTTTAAAATTATACCAACACCACAGTAAGCAGGCTCACTATTTCAGTGGGAGAATCTCCCAGCCCTGTGCCCTCCCCAGAGGAATCCCTGCTTGGGGTTGGTGAACACCTTCCGATCTCTCCAGGCATTTTTATGCAAATATGCATGTAAGAACATATGCATGTCAACTAGGGCCCTTACAGGACGCCCGCATTTATCCCTGGTCCTGAGGCTGGTATTTGCACTTAACATACACTTCCATTTAAATAAGCAAAGTCACTTCTAACTTGGGCAATGCTCTGTTTCCTAAGGTCCCTGGAGGGGACAGTCTGCTTCCGAGGCTGGCTTGCCAGGGGGACTGGCTGCACTCGCCCAGAGCACGGGACAGTCCACTCCATGCAAGATGCAGGATGACCCAACCCAACAGCCTCCCCCGAGAGCTGCGGGGTTTGGGATCAATCACCCACAACCCCAGCCAGGGGGCAAAGAAAGAGACCCAGCCGCAGGCAGCCTGCAGGCAGGAGATGCCCAAGAGAACGATGGGTTAGCTCTGGCCATGGAGGGCTTTCAGGGGCTCTCAGGGGAGCTGAGGATGTCAGGGGAGAAAGACGAAGAGCAGTCCAAGTCCAGGCCCCGGACAGGGCCTGGTGTTGGGTGCCCCCAAGGACAGCACTGTGGAGGAATGGGGGAGTGGCTCATGGGGCCAGCAGGCAGGCTGAGCCGTGAACGACAGGTGGGGGACCAGGGGCCTCCCCGACAACCGGGGGCCTCAGGGACAGAGGCTAGGGACAGGGAGCCCTGCTGGGGTGGCTTATGCATCTTCCAGGCCCCCGTGACGAGGCTGGAGCAGACACCCTCCGGAGATGGAGACGTTCTGGAGGCTGGCATATGCTCAGGGAACGCAAACTGATTGAAATATCAGCCTGAGAGAGACATAATTAAGAAGGGAGACGTGTTGCCAAAACATCTACTGGGTTTCAAAGCCAAAAACGTATAGTTGGGGGACAGTCTGCTTCTTGGGAACTCTGCCCCCCCCCCAGGGTGGCTAACTGGAAGCATTTCAGTGGGCACGTGCTCAGTCAGTCCGTCCATCCTCAGCAGGGACAGGCACGCCTGACAGCCCACTGGGCTGATGGGGGACAGCCAAAGGAAACCCTCCAAATTCTTGCTGCTGCCGAGAGCGCACACACAGGAGCAAATGCCCCGGCAGCAGCATGCACACCAGAGCATATGGATGCTCGGGCCAAGAAGGACTGGGAGGGGCCGGAATGTTCTGAAAGGCCTTCTGGGGCTGGAGTGCAGTCTCACAGGATGGGAGGACTGGGAACAGTAGGGGAACTAGGAAGCACATGTTTTGGGGTAGGTGTGGAGAGTACAGGAGCCCAGCTGCCTGGAGCCGGCTACCCCCCTCCGCAGTCCACCAGATGCCCACAGGACAGCAGCAAGATCAGCTGGGTTTGGCTGGGCAGCACAGATCTGGGGATTTCAGTTCAGGACCACCCAGTCCCTGGCGGCTCCGCAGCCTGCACTCTGCCCACACCAAGCCCCCGGAGGGGCCGTGGCTGGTGGGCACTTCTGGGGGGCACCCAGTAGCTCCTGCCACGGGAGCTGCTTGGCCACGAGCTCCGGCGCTAAGTAAGATGAAGTGGTAAAAATATCACCCTCTTGGCGGACAAGGGGTTAATTCAGCCGTGCAATTGCTGGCGGCAGCCTCGCAAATGATTTATTGGTCTTTTTAAAAATAAGAATATGTCATATTCTCTGGTGTGGATATAGACCAATTATGTGCGTGGGCCAACTGGATGCAAACTTAGTAGTTGACACCAGATGCCAGCTCAGATCCGGTGCCAAGCAGGACCGGCGGGCGCTGATAAAGCACTCCTACCTGTCTCTCTCGAGTTTGCGGTGTGCCCTCCAGGCCGTCCAGGCCGCGGTGAGCTCCGGCGCTGTGCGGGCGCCCGGACGAAGTGTGCTGGGGGCGCCAAGGCCACCAGACGCGTCGCGGCCCTTCAGCAGAGGCTCAAGGATCACGGGCCCGCTGGGGGCAGCACGGCCGGGGCTGGGGCGGGGCATCCCCAGGAAGTGCCTTCAGACAGGGGCTCAGAGGATGCGGACCACCAGTCAGGGGAAAGGGCAGAGGTGAGAGGTGAGGGGCGTGCGGTGGAGAGAGGAGACACAGGCACAGCGGGTTAGGAACAGGTCGGTGGGGGTGCTCGGGGCTCGGAGGGTGCCTGGGGCTAAGGCGCACGGGATCTCGTGGCCTAAGCGCTGGAGGGTTTGAGCCCCCGAGACCGCACCGCAGGCGCGGTGTTTGAAGAAGCTTCAGCCACTGCGCAGCCACAGAGGAGCGAGCGGGCAGCCGTGGTCCCGCCACACGCTGGGGTACTACCCCGCCCTGAAAAGGAAGGAAGTTCTGAGACCTGCTGCAATGCGGATGAACCTGGAGAGCGTTACTCTTTCTTTTTTTGATGTTATTTATTTATTTGAGAGAGAGAGAGAGAGAGCAGCGCCCACAAGCAGGGGGAGGGGCAGAGGGAGAGGGACAAGCGGACTTCCGGCTGAGCAGGGAGCCTGACCAGGGGCTGGATCCCAGGACCCCGGGGCCACGACCTGAGCTGCAGACAACACGATTCTGAGTGAAAGAAGCCAGACGCAGAAGGGCACCTACCCTATGATTCCATGTCTGTGAGACACCAGACAGAAATGAGGCTGGCGGTTCCCAGGGCCGGGGGAGGGGGAGCAACTGCACACACACACAACAGGTGTGGGGGGAGGGGGTCTTTGCGGGGGACAACCGCGTCCTGGAAGTAGATGGCAGCTGCACAACCTGGGGAGGGTACTGAGCGCGCCTGGGGAGGGCGGGGCCGCAGGGCGGAATCGGGAAAGGCCGGAGCGAGAAGAAAGCCAGACAGACGCTGAGGACCTTCCTGGATTCCGTGGCAGAAGGGCCGACACCCCGCGAAGAGCCGGAGGCACAGCTCAAGTGGGGTGGGAGCCCAGAGATGGTGGTCCTGGAGCCACAGCTGGGAGTTTTGCGCACCACGGACGCAGCACCGAGTGAGGCGGCTGCCAGGGCGCGTGCGCAAACAGCGCCGGGGACGCGGGGGGGACAGCCAAGAACCCCGGAGGAGCCCCATGGAAAGCTACGTGTCCCCGCCTGGAGAATCCCGAGGCAGGCGCAGAAGGCACACCCGCCACCTGCACCGGGCCTCCTTCCTGGGGGGCTGGGCCTCCTCCCTAGGGGCTGGACCCCGCGTGCGCCCCCGCGTCCCCGCCCACGCAAACAGGGTGCGCACAGCGCAGCAGCTCCGTCTTTATTGTGTGGTTGGTTTCAAAAGGGGGCTCACGTGGGGGGG
>NC_048231.1:40971151-41049741 GCF_002007445.2 Ailuropoda melanoleuca
GGGGGGGGGGGGGCAGCACACAGAGCACCTAGCGCTGCGTCTGGCCTCTGGAAGCTTCGTGAAGGGCAGTGGCCTAGAGCAAACCACTCCTTCCCCACCTGCCCAAGACGCCCCACGCTCCCTGCAGCCCTGCCCAGCTGGCTGGGCCCCAGAATCAACAGGGCACCCCCCCCGCCCCCTGGGAAGCGCCCTGCACAGCTAGGTCTTGCCCTGACTTCTGGCCTTTTCCAAATTCACAGCCTCTCCAAGCCTCTAGCTGGGGTCTCCTGTCACCTCCAGCACTCTTGGTCCCCTGATGTCCAGCTCAGACACAGCTGCTGCCACCCTCCACCCTCCACGCCCTCCCTGCGTCTGGGGCTTGGCTGGGCCCCTGCTGCAGGGAGCTTGGCTCCTGGCCTTCCGAGAGCCACCGTGTGTCCAGGGCGTGTCCATCCCCGCCCGCCGCAAGCCGCAAGCCCCCGCTCCTCACAGCCTGGTGGGCAGCCAGCCCCGGCCAGATGAGGACGCACAGGCAATTTTCTCCCGAAACAAATGGAGAGAAATTGCTCTAACAGGCGAGCAGCCCGTTTCAAGCTAATTTCCACATAATAGAATCAAATGACTTCCCTTCCTTTCTGCCGACTCCTCTGCATAATCTGACAAATTGCAAAGCGATTTGATTCAGGAACTCAAACGCAGGGGTAGGAACTGATTCTTCTGTGTAGTCGTGGACCAACGGTACGGGGAGGGTCCCCACAAAGTGTGGCCTGACTCCACCTCCGAGGGGGACATCTCAGGGTTTCCTGGGAGGCAGGGGCCCAGCACATTCCACCACCACCGCCTCCCCACGGAGGGCGAGCACAGGCCCATCTGGGAAGGCTGCCGTCCATGGGTTTGGCGCGCAATATGTCCTGTGGGGCTTGCCAGCGGGCTCTTGGCTCTGAGCTGGTGCTTGGCACCTCCAGCCCCACGCCCGGCCAAGACTTCAGCTCGTGCTTGTACTGCCGATCCCGCCACGTGGTGAGAAGGCGCTGGCACTCTGGTGCCCACCCGCTGAGGCCGCCAGACCCCTCCAGCTCTGCGCATTCACGGCCCCATCCCTCAGCACCAACACGCTCCGCCTGGTGCGTGCCATCGCATGGTGCTCGGGACCCCCCACCGCACAGCCCCCCGGCCTGGCGCACGGTGTCGCTGGGCTGGGACTTCTTCCCACGTGGACCCCACCCTGGTGTGCAAGTCACAGAGAGCAAAGGGAAACAGTAACACGACTGAGGACTTCCTACCGTTCAAGGCGCTGCTGTGAAATTAAGGGAATATTTGTTTTAACAATATTTATTTTAAAATTATACCAACACCACAGTAAGCAGGCTCACTATTTCAGTGGGAGAATCTCCCAGCCCTGTGCCCTCCCCAGAGGAATCCCTGCTTGGGGTTGGTGAACACCTTCCGATCTCTCCAGGCATTTTTATGCAAATATGCATGTAAGAACATATGCATGTCAACTAGGGCCCTTACAGGACGCCCGCATTTATCCCTGGTCCTGAGGCTGGTATTTGCACTTAACATACACTTCCATTTAAATAAGCAAAGTCACTTCTAACTTGGGCAATGCTCTGTTTCCTAAGGTCCCTGGAGGGGACAGTCTGCTTCCGAGGCTGGCTTGCCAGGGGGACTGGCTGCACTCGCCCAGAGCACGGGACAGTCCACTCCATGCAAGATGCAGGATGACCCAACCCAACAGCCTCCCCCGAGAGCTGCGGGGTTTGGGATCAATCACCCACAACCCCAGCCAGGGGGCAAAGAAAGAGACCCAGCCGCAGGCAGCCTGCAGGCAGGAGATGCCCAAGAGAACGATGGGTTAGCTCTGGCCATGGAGGGCTTTCAGGGGCTCTCAGGGGAGCTGAGGATGTCAGGGGAGAAAGACGAAGAGCAGTCCAAGTCCAGGCCCCGGACAGGGCCTGGTGTTGGGTGCCCCCAAGGACAGCACTGTGGAGGAATGGGGGAGTGGCTCATGGGGCCAGCAGGCAGGCTGAGCCGTGAACGACAGGTGGGGGACCAGGGGCCTCCCCGACAACCGGGGGCCTCAGGGACAGAGGCTAGGGACAGGGAGCCCTGCTGGGGTGGCTTATGCATCTTCCAGGCCCCCGTGACGAGGCTGGAGCAGACACCCTCCGGAGATGGAGACGTTCTGGAGGCTGGCATATGCTCAGGGAACGCAAACTGATTGAAATATCAGCCTGAGAGAGACATAATTAAGAAGGGAGACGTGTTGCCAAAACATCTACTGGGTTTCAAAGCCAAAAACGTATAGTTGGGGGACAGTCTGCTTCTTGGGAACTCTGCCCCCCCCCCAGGGTGGCTAACTGGAAGCATTTCAGTGGGCACGTGCTCAGTCAGTCCGTCCATCCTCAGCAGGGACAGGCACGCCTGACAGCCCACTGGGCTGATGGGGGACAGCCAAAGGAAACCCTCCAAATTCTTGCTGCTGCCGAGAGCGCACACACAGGAGCAAATGCCCCGGCAGCAGCATGCACACCAGAGCATATGGATGCTCGGGCCAAGAAGGACTGGGAGGGGCCGGAATGTTCTGAAAGGCCTTCTGGGGCTGGAGTGCAGTCTCACAGGATGGGAGGACTGGGAACAGTAGGGGAACTAGGAAGCACATGTTTTGGGGTAGGTGTGGAGAGTACAGGAGCCCAGCTGCCTGGAGCCGGCTACCCCCCTCCGCAGTCCACCAGATGCCCACAGGACAGCAGCAAGATCAGCTGGGTTTGGCTGGGCAGCACAGATCTGGGGATTTCAGTTCAGGACCACCCAGTCCCTGGCGGCTCCGCAGCCTGCACTCTGCCCACACCAAGCCCCCGGAGGGGCCGTGGCTGGTGGGCACTTCTGGGGGGCACCCAGTAGCTCCTGCCACGGGAGCTGCTTGGCCACGAGCTCCGGCGCTAAGTAAGATGAAGTGGTAAAAATATCACCCTCTTGGCGGACAAGGGGTTAATTCAGCCGTGCAATTGCTGGCGGCAGCCTCGCAAATGATTTATTGGTCTTTTTAAAAATAAGAATATGTCATATTCTCTGGTGTGGATATAGACCAATTATGTGCGTGGGCCAACTGGATGCAAACTTAGTAGTTGACACCAGATGCCAGCTCAGATCCGGTGCCAAGCAGGACCGGCGGGCGCTGATAAAGCACTCCTACCTGTCTCTCTCGAGTTTGCGGTGTGCCCTCCAGGCCGTCCAGGCCGCGGTGAGCTCCGGCGCTGTGCGGGCGCCCGGACGAAGTGTGCTGGGGGCGCCAAGGCCACCAGACGCGTCGCGGCCCTTCAGCAGAGGCTCAAGGATCACGGGCCCGCTGGGGGCAGCACGGCCGGGGCTGGGGCGGGGCATCCCCAGGAAGTGCCTTCAGACAGGGGCTCAGAGGATGCGGACCACCAGTCAGGGGAAAGGGCAGAGGTGAGAGGTGAGGGGCGTGCGGTGGAGAGAGGAGACACAGGCACAGCGGGTTAGGAACAGGTCGGTGGGGGTGCTCGGGGCTCGGAGGGTGCCTGGGGCTAAGGCGCACGGGATCTCGTGGCCTAAGCGCTGGAGGGTTTGAGCCCCCGAGACCGCACCGCAGGCGCGGTGTTTGAAGAAGCTTCAGCCACTGCGCAGCCACAGAGGAGCGAGCGGGCAGCCGTGGTCCCGCCACACGCTGGGGTACTACCCCGCCCTGAAAAGGAAGGAAGTTCTGAGACCTGCTGCAATGCGGATGAACCTGGAGAGCGTTACTCTTTCTTTTTTTGATGTTATTTATTTATTTGAGAGAGAGAGAGAGAGAGCAGCGCCCACAAGCAGGGGGAGGGGCAGAGGGAGAGGGACAAGCGGACTTCCGGCTGAGCAGGGAGCCTGACCAGGGGCTGGATCCCAGGACCCCGGGGCCACGACCTGAGCTGCAGACAACACGATTCTGAGTGAAAGAAGCCAGACGCAGAAGGGCACCTACCCTATGATTCCATGTCTGTGAGACACCAGACAGAAATGAGGCTGGCGGTTCCCAGGGCCGGGGGAGGGGGAGCAACTGCACACACACACAACAGGTGTGGGGGGAGGGGGTCTTTGCGGGGGACAACCGCGTCCTGGAAGTAGATGGCAGCTGCACAACCTGGGGAGGGTACTGAGCGCGCCTGGGGAGGGCGGGGCCGCAGGGCGGAATCGGGAAAGGCCGGAGCGAGAAGAAAGCCAGACAGACGCTGAGGACCTTCCTGGATTCCGTGGCAGAAGGGCCGACACCCCGCGAAGAGCCGGAGGCACAGCTCAAGTGGGGTGGGAGCCCAGAGATGGTGGTCCTGGAGCCACAGCTGGGAGTTTTGCGCACCACGGACGCAGCACCGAGTGAGGCGGCTGCCAGGGCGCGTGCGCAAACAGCGCCGGGGACGCGGGGGGGACAGCCAAGAACCCCGGAGGAGCCCCATGGAAAGCTACGTGTCCCCGCCTGGAGAATCCCGAGGCAGGCGCAGAAGGCACACCCGCCACCTGCACCGGGCCTCCTTCCTGGGGGGCTGGGCCTCCTCCCTAGGGGCTGGACCCCGCGTGCGCCCCCGCGTCCCCGCCCACGCAAACAGGGTGCGCACAGCGCAGCAGCTCCGTCTTTATTGTGTGGTTGGTTTCAAAAGGGGGCTCACGTGGGGGGGTGTAACCGCGTGGGGCAGCCCCTCCGCCTGGCTGTGGCCTCCCCGCCGGCTGCAGGTGCGTTTGGAAGGTGACAGGCTCCTCCCCAGTGAAACACCAGCAGCCCCATGACCTCCCTGCTTCGAGCCCTAGCACGGTCTCAACTACAGAGCGCAGCGTCCGTGCCCACTGGTCACCAAGACCCCGGCTCAGTGGGGCAGGTCTTCCCAAGTCGTCCTGCGGCGGTCCGGGAGGGTCTCCTTTGCGCCTCCCACCCAGCTCACCGCCCCCAGCTGGCTAACCGCATCCCCAGCCCGGGCCCTGACCTGCTCAGAGAGGCCTCCAGCTCAGCGCCTGCAGGCTCCCGCCACTTCTCTCCAGCGTGGCTGCTGCTGATGGGGGCGCCTCCCACACGCGCGGACCCTCCACCCTCACCAGTAGGGCAGGAGTCTTACTACTCAGCATGATTTCCCTCCTCCCAGAGGCAGGCCAGCACTTCCGTCCTGGGTAGAAGTCAGGCCCGGTGCCCTGGTCCCCAACCTGGAACCCAGCTGGAGTCCAGGGGAGCCCTGGGGCCCCTCCACACCTGGGGTGGCAGAGGCAGTGTCCCCCAGCCCTCCCCTCAAGGAACACAGGTGGGGACCCCAGCCAGCTCTGGACCCCAGCCAGCTCTGGCCTCCCCTGGCACATCTTCTCAGGGAGTCTTTAAAGCCCAAAACCGGTTTTCAGCCATTTCTTGTGAAAATCCACAGGGGCTCTCTGCTTACAGTTCATCTGGCGCCTGACCTTTCCAGAAGGCACCTCAGCCTGGGTCCGAGCCTTCAGACTAACAGCCTGTTCTATGCGGTTTGGAGATCCGGGGTCTTTACCTGGTGGACCCCGAGTCGCGATGTGGGGAGTTAGCTGAACTCCGGCTGCCGCTCAGACACGCAGAGGAGACGTGTCCTCCTGATATTCGGAGCTGGATGCCCACCCTTCCCCTGAGGACCACGCTGGGGGATGGGAAACAGCTCATTCCTTCAGCATCCAGTGGGACCCTCTGGATTGGCTCTTGAGATGAATTGTTTGACAGCACCAGCGTCTTTCCGCCCTGCTCCCCTGTGAGCTGAGCTCTGCTGGAGGGGGAACAAGTGTGGGTGGTCACCGGACCGTGCCAGCCCTGAGGTCTCCATGGAGCACATCTTGATGCCTGGTGCAATTTACCAGGAAGAGAACAACCACCGTTCACCACTCCAGGGTAGAAAACCAAGGATCAGAGAGGTTATGTCCCTTGGAAAGGCTCACGCAGCAAGGCTGGGCCCTAAAGTGGTTCCAGCTGGCTCCCAGGCCCGGGGAGGGCTGGCCTCACAGGTGGCCTCCCAGCTAAGTTGGCTTGTGCCTGCCATACCCACTGCTGGCCCGGGTGGCTCTTTCATGATGGGCCTGCTGGCTCTTAGCTCAGCCATCTTCTGAGACCCACTCTGGTTCCTACAAACACAGCCAGAGAAGTGAGAGCAGCGGAGGGAGCCTGAGCCAGGAGCTGAGGACACGAGGCACACCTGGCCCAGCCTCAGCCCCCAGGTTGCTCACATGACATCAGGTGACAAGAGGTGAGCAGTGGCCACACACCCCACTTGGGACATAATGAGGGGAGGCTCAGAGGGCTCGGGGGGCACTGAGGAGGCTTCTGACTTCCTGGAGGAGACAGCGTGTGGACACAGAGCTGGGGCTCAGGGAACAAGACTTGCCTCGTGAGCCGCATGGCAAGGGGCGGGGGCTTCCTACCTGGGGAGACCCCTGCATCACAGCTGGGGTTAGTCCGTCTCCACAAATCCCCACAAGGCCGCTGTGTGCCAGCATCCTAGGCACCAGGGACGGGTGCAAAATGCTGACCAGCATTTGAATGCAAGCTGAAAGCCATCAGCTGCCCAGACAATGCCAAACAGTAGCTGGGTTTCCGAATTTGGGACCAAGGAGTCGGAGCTCCGAGGGAGTCACTAGCGTTACTCTTCCGAGCATCTGCATAGCATGGTCGGTGTGCCCGGCACCACTCTGACCCCCCAGGAGCAATTGGCTCCTTTGTGCTTTGCTCCGTTTTCAGGTGATTGGCTTCTGCAGACACGAGCGGCTGGGCTCGCAGTGGATCTCCGTGTCCCCCCTGCACCACAACAAGGATGTACTTCGTGGCCTCCATGACCCCCGGGGCTGTGGCGTCAACGTGCCGTGGCAGAGCCGGCATAGCTGAGCCTGGGAAGCCACCACATGGAGATTCCCCCGCTGAAGTGAGCTCCTCCTCTGCCCCCGCCCCGGGCCTTGCTCCCCTGGAGGCTGGGCTGGGAGGGCAGGTCCGGCGGGTGTAGGCGTGCACACTGCCTGGCACAGCATGTTTCGGAAGGGGGCTTGGCTAGGCTAGCCCTGAGCCCAGTCTGCACCCTGTCTGGAGCACAGAGGCCTCACAGGGGCAGACTCCTGGAGCAAGGGAGCAGGGAGTGCCACCCAGCCAGGGAGGAAATGGCGCCCCTTGTCCACCAGCACCTGGCTTATCACAGGTGCAGAGAATTGAGAAGGTGGGGCCAGGGTTCCTGCCCTTCCGAGGCTGGGAAATAGGATGAAGCAGGTTTTGCTGGGTCCCAAGCAGATCTCTGGGGCTAAGTGTCCCAGAAGGAGGGTTTGGGGAGGAGGAGCTAGAAAGGCTGAGGGGAAGGTGGGGGCCAGGGCATCACTGGGGTCCCTCTCTCTGCCCCTCCCCTCCACCCATCCAGCAGAGTGCCCGGAGCCTCCCCTGACCTTCCAGGCCAGATCCGCTGCATCACCCACCCCTCCCCAGGAAGCGCGAAGCCCAGGGCTTAATGCGGAAACCCCAAAGTGCCCTGTTTCTAGTTGGACCCATCACGCGGTACTCCAGCAGACCGCCCACCTGCGGGCCCGGGGCCCCGGGGGCGTCTCCCAGCCACCAGTACATGGCCCATCACCGCAGCACACCTCTCCCCTACTCCCTGTCTGGATCGCAGCCCTGGGACCACTTCCAGATCCACCCGCTGCTCGCTGTCCGGGTGCGCCCTGTATCCGTTAGTGTCGCACCACGCGGTGGGGGCCCCCTGCAGCCGGCACTTCCTTCCGTCACACCTCCTCCTGTCCTCTGCCATGCCATGTCTGGCTCCCGGCGCAGCCCGGCTGACAGAATTGGCACCAGAACCGGCCCTGGGGACGCGGCCACTGAGGCGGGATTGCAGGCTCCATCCGGGGTGCTTCGCGCCTCCGAGCAGCGCGCACCAAGCTTCCTGCCCGTGGGAAACAGGGTGCAGACAGCCAGGGCGCAACACCGCCGTCAGCCAGCCCTCCCCACAGCCCCGGCCCCGGCATGTGATCACGAGGAGCCAACTGTCGCATGTGCAGCAGTGACAGGCGCCAGGCCGCGGGGATGGGCTGGCGCACTGGGAGAGAGGAGGGGCCCCGCACACCCCCTCCAATGCAGTCCTGGGCCTGGTCTGAACCGCAGCCCCCCGAGAATCCTCCCCGCAGCCGTCCAGCAGGCACTGCAGAGAACCGAGGCATCCGGCAGTGCCAGAGAGCGAGGAAGTGCTGCAGACACAACACATACAGACACACAGACACATGGACACACACACCCCACAGACACACCACAGACACACGTACGCGGTGGGGCTGTCAAGGAGGCACAGGAACCAACTCAAACCTCCCAATGGCCAAAGCTCACACAATTTGAGCCACAAAATACAGTACGGAATTTTACCCAAAGTGTAACAAAAATTCATAAATTCCCATTGGTAGAAACCAGTGAGCACACACACAGAGGGGAAGAAGAGACAAACGTCTCAGCAGAAGAATCCAATGCCCCACATGGCTGCCCCCCGGGGAGGGGCACGGTCCCCACCCCTCGGGCTTGGGCTGCGTGGTGACTTCCTTCCAGGGCATGGTATGGAAGGGTGGCAGCACCCTTCAGCCGGGGGGCCAAGGCCAGCACCGCACCACACGTCACGTTGATCGCGTGCACCTGCGAGGTGACGCGAAAGGCACTCCCCCTCTTGTGATCTTCCTCCTAAAATCACACGTCAGAGTCTAATCATGAGCGAAACATGGGACAAGTCCCACCTGAGATCATCCCACAGATACATGCCCAGCTCTTCTCAAAACTCAAGGTCATCAAAAACGAGGAACATCTGGGGCACCTGGGTGGCTCAGTGGGTGAAGCGTCTGCCTTCGGCTCAGGTCATGATCTCGGTCGGGGTCCTGGGATCGAGCCCCATGTCGGGCTCCCTGAGCTGGCTTCTCCTTCTGCTTGTGCCCCCCCCCGTCAAATAAATAAATACAATCTTAAAAACAAACAAGGAAAATCTAAGAAACTGCCCACCTAGACGAGTGTAAGGAGACGTGATTAACTGCGACGTGCTGATCTGATGGGACCCTGGGACAGGAAACAGACGCGTGGGGAGAACACGGGAATCTGAACACAGTGTGGGCTTCAGTCAACGACGACGGATCGATCCCAGTTCAGCAGCGGTAACAATGCGCTGCACCCCTGTAAGACGTCAACACCGGGATGGACTATCTTCAGAATTTTTCTCTAAATCTGAACCTGTTCTAAAATAAAAAGTTTATTTAAAAAAAAATCAAATAAAATTTACATATGCAGGTTGCTGGGGGGCAGGGAGGCCAGCCTTTTAGGAGCAGAGAACATGGGCTTTGAATTGATGGTCATCCTGGGAACCCAAAACACACCCACAGCCCCTCAGTCCCAAGGGGGACTCACGAGGTCAGGCAGTTGGCGTCTTCTCGTGTCAGACTCAGCCAGTCGGTGAGCTGCCCGCCGGCCCCCACTTTGGTTACTTCGCCAGCTCCGGACCGTTGTCCTTGGAATGGACATACTTCGAAACAGGCAGGATGAAAAATCCATGGCTTCTCTGACCCTTCAACTGGGGGCCATTACAGCGATTCCTTTATTCCTTAAGGGCCGGATGGAAATCCTGGAAATTCCAGCACTAAGATGGAAAACCAGAAGCAAAACCACATCCCTGGAGGGACTGCAGAAATCATGGCTCCCTCAAGGCCCGAAAGCCGCAGCGGTGAGGGTGCGTGGTGCCGGCCCCAGCTAGCTGGCCGCTCTGGAGAACCACGGTGCTGCCGGAGACCCGACCAGAGCACGAATCCACTCGCATGCCCTGCTCCCCGTGTAGGGTCTGCACGCAGCAGACAGACACAGCTCCTCGCCCCAGGCGTGCCGCGGCTGACCGGGCTTTTCCGGCAGAGCAATTGGAAAGGGTGACCAGGGTGGGCTTTGTCCCCGGCAGGGCCAGCCATCCGCCTCCACAGCCTTGCCTCGAGGCTGTGCCGGTGTCCCCACTCTCGGCCACGGCAGGGTCCAGGTGTCCCCCCTGCACAAAGCCTCACCCTGGTCCCCTTCGCTGACGGCACGATGCTGCCTGCCCCCCCCCCAGACTGCAGGTGGGAAGAACTTGAAATGCCTTAGTGAGACACACCAACTAGAGGGTAGGACGTAAGCCCCGCCAAGTGTCGGGGCCTGCCCTGTTGGCGATGCGGACAACCTACACATCCAGTAACTCTCTATACGAAACGCCCCCTTCCCCGGCTGCTAAGCCGCACGGCACTCGGCCGTGGCCTCCATCCCACCGTGGGGTCCTGACTCCTCTTTCTTCGTATTTAGCTCCTTCCCTGAGGAGCCATCCCCTCGCTGTTTCCCTTCGTGAAGGAAGCCGGGTGCCGACCGTGTCTGAACACGTGCTCTATCACCTGCACTCTCAGAACATACTCTCCTGGAGAGAATTAAGTAGTTTGAGTTGTTTTCCACAGTTTACTTTCAAGAGAGCGCCTCACTGCTCCCTGGGTCCCGTGTCTCTGGAGACATCCCTGTTGTGTTTCTGTTGCTCTCTAGAGACAGCCTGTCCCTCTGGCAACTGTCGGGGTTTTCTCCTGGTCTGTTGTTTCCTGGTGTAACATGATGAGCCTAGAGGACTTGTGGCTCTTCGTGTTCAGCTGGGGGCCGGATGCTGTTGCTGTTGTCCAGCGTCAGAAACCTAAATCTCGGGGCGCCTGGGTGGCACAGCGGTTAAGCGTCTGCCTTCGGCTCAGGGCGTGATCCCGGCGTTGTGGGATCGAGCCCCACATCAGGCTCCTCCGCTATGAGCCTGCTTCTTCCTCTCCCACTCCCCATGCTTGTGTTCCCTCTCTCGCTGGCTGTCTCTATCTCTGTCGAATAAATAAATAAAATCTTTAAAAAAAAAAAAAAGAAACCTAAATCTCTTGTCCCACGGCCCCTAAGCCCTGCCTTCCAAGGAAAAGCAAAAGGGCCGCTCATAGAAACAGGAGTACATCATCGGGGTGGGTTTGTGGAACAAGTGTCTCCCACCCCAGGGCCATCCTGGGCCCAGACAAAACGGGTCCTTCTAAGGTCAGCTCCAGAGGAGGGCTGGACTGCTCCTTGTTGTCTCCCTGGAGTAGCTGAGGCCCATGCCCTGGGGCGAGAGGGGTCCCAGCCCCCAGCCCCAGCCATCTCATTCCCTCCCTGGCTGTGGGCCTCTGTCCTCTCGAGGCATCCGGCCTGCAGCCATCCTGCTCCCAGCGTCAGACTCAGGACCTGGCTGTCTTTCCCCTCCAGTCCCCAAGACCCTCCCCCTCTGGACTCCGGGCCCATGCTCACAGCCTCTGCCCTCCTCCTGCAAGCGTGTGCTTGGGAAGTACCGTTGGGCTGAGGTCTGCAGGGAAAGCATGGCCTTGGGGCAGGGGTTCCCTGAGCCAATCGCTGGGAACAGAGGTACTTAAATGGGTTAGCAGACTCTGCAGCTGGCCTCAGGATGGAGACCCAGGTACGACTTCTGGCCTTTTCCCCCTCCCCTGCTCACGGGCTTCGCGCACAGCAGCCTGGACCGGCTTGATGTGGACAGGGAGACATAACCATCAGCTAGACCATCAGCTGCCTGCTGTGCTATTCTCATGTTCTCTCTGAGCTGCAGTGAATTCGAGCAAAGGTCCTGCGGTCACATGTGGCCCTGGAAATGAATGAGCAGCCACCTCGCCTAAAACCACCTGGTGCCCAAAAGACAGGCGGTCTGGGATCTTCCCAGCCCACTTGAGCTCCATCGAGACCAGAAGAGTCACTTTTCACTCCCCGTCCCAGGCTTTGTGTGACTGGGCCCTGAGCCAAGGCCACCACGGCTGCATGCTTGTTCCCAGTGCCCACTGGTCCGGCTGGACCCCTCAGGGGTATCTGGCTCCCCAGTGACCAGTGGAGGCTGCTGCTATGTTTTGAGAGAGATCATACCTGCCCTCTGGGCAAGGTGCAACATACCCTGAGTTTCTGCACTAAGCCCCCAGGTCACCCCGCCCTCCCCACCAGCCCCAGGCCTCTGAGGGCTCCATTTTCTGCAAGTGTCCTCCCAAGGGAGATAGGGCCAGGGGATTAAGCCTGGAAACGCACAGAGGTCCTACCATTCCCTTTCCTGGACTTGGCCAGGTGCCCTCAATCCTGTTCCTAGGCCTCCTCAAAGGAGAGGGCAAGGTGGGAGGGTGGGAGCAGACGCAGGTCCGACCACAGCAGGGCACCTTCCCTCTGGGAGCAGGCCCAGTTCCATACTTCGGCCCCAGCCAGGCCAGACATCGACGGCTTCCCATCAAGCTCAGGTGTGCAGGAAACCTCACCAGAGGGGGCCCAGGAAGGGGTCAGCAGGAATGAGTCCTGAGCCTGGCCTCTCTGCTCCAACAGGACCCACTTCATGACCCCAGGCCCCCTTCGCACCCCCTCCACCCTCCAGGGCTGCTGGGATGACACTCAAGGCACCACAGTCCCTCGTTTGCGCAGGCCTAGCAGACTGACTTCTAAGAGACCCAGCCCCCCCTTTGCATGTCCCCAGGGGCTCTGGTGGTCATTCCCCATTGTCTGCAGGGCCTTCTGATCGGCTGGACCGAGGGAGGCCCACCCTGGTAGTCCCAGGACCCGCAGGCTCATCAGCTCCTCTGAGGTCTGCAGAGGGCAGCTGGGACCACAGGGCCGGCCAGCTCTCTCACTGATGGCCAAGGCCCAGGTCACAGCCCCGCGTCAGCCCAGACCCCATGTTACAAGTCTGGATTGAGAGCAGAAGGACCCTGATGCTTGCTCTTCTCCCTGGGGCTGTAGTGGACAGAGACCTTCTGCCAGCCCCGGTTTCTCGGCTGGTAGCCCGGGGACAGCTCTGAGCCCTGGTGACTCATCTCCCCGATGGCCACAGGAGGGCCGCCCCCTCAGCAGGGAGGGAGTGTTGGAGATATGACCTGGCAGGTGGGGAGAGATTGTGGTCGCCCACTTAGGGACTTATTCTCTCCTGTGAGAAGGGGCTACTAGCACCTGTCCTCTGGTCTCCAGGCACCTGGGAGAGTCGGACAGCACCTCGTGTACAACTTAGCGGGTCCCCGCATGCAGCCCCTGGCTGGGCGAGGCTCCTGAGCCCCTCGCTCCCCCGCACCTCTGGGAGGGGGGCTCAGGTGAGGCTCGGGGGTCCAGAGGTTCAGGACCTGCCCAGTCACAGCCGAGAGTGGCAGGGCTGGAACCGCCCCCCTGCCTCACAAACCTTCCAGGGGGCGGCAGGTGTGAGCTCAGTGACACGGGAGCACCTCTGTGCTGACAGGCGGGACTGCGTCGGGCCCCTCGGGCGGCTCGCACTCGGCAGAGTCGCCTGGCAGGCGAGCTATTCCCGGAATGAGGCTGTGTACCAACAGTGACAAGAAAACACTCAAATAGCTTCAAGCTGTTGGTTCAGAGCTGCAGAGTCCGTGGGAAACAAACACACACAGGCTTGAGGGCCTCGTGGCGCGTCGTGGCAGCTAAAGCAAATGATGCCACGTGCTCCAAGGGCGACGGTCGGGCAGAGGGAGGTGGGCAGCGGTGGTGGGCTGGCTGCATGAGGCCGTGGGGCCCTCCCCACACCGTGGTCTGCACACAGCCGCCCTCACACCGCCCCAGCCACGACTCCAGCTGGCTCGCTGTCACCCTTGGAGCCCAGAAGGCAGGTGGGGTGGAAGCCTCATCCCAGGCAGGGGACTTGCCCCCTGCCAGGAGCCCCCCAACCAAGAACTGGAGGGGAGCTGTGGCTGGCCACCCAGGGCCCAGACCGCATGAGCTGTGCCCCTAGCCCTGCTCTGCACCGGCTCCTCGGGCCGCTGTAACAAATGACCCCACACTGGGGGGCTTCAAACAACAGAGGTGTGTTGCTCCAGGTTTTGGAGCCCGAAGTTCAGATCAAGGTGTCAGCAGGACCGTGCTCCCTCCAGAGGCTGCAGGGGAAGGTCCTTCTTGCCTCTTTCAGCTCCTTTCAGCCACACCGTCCTGGGCTGTGGCCACTGTGTCCCAAGCCCTGCCTTTGTCTTCACCAGGGCCCATCTGTGCCTCCCCCATATGTTATAAGGACACTTGTCATTGGATTTGGGACCCACCCAGGTAATCCAGGATGGTCTCCTCATCTTAAGTGCTGGGGAGCCAAGAGGACCAAATCATCCTCAAAATCGGAGCCCAAGCAGTGGGCGAGCCGCAGCCTCCCTCAGAGGCAGGCTGAGAGGCTGTGGGCGGGGTGGGCGCCTCCAGGAAGGGCTCTCCTTGCATGTGGAAAACTGCACCCTCTTGTCCCCCTGCACTAGCTTCC
The DNA here is from genome assembly GCF_002007445.2 of Ailuropoda melanoleuca. Lineage (NCBI taxonomy): Eukaryota > Metazoa > Chordata > Mammalia > Carnivora > Ursidae > Ailuropoda > Ailuropoda melanoleuca. The sequence continues at coordinate 40,985,404 of NC_048231.1, forward strand.
CAGCCATGGCCACCCCAACCTTGGCTCTGCCTCATCCTGGGGACCCATGTGGGCCCGAGGCCATGGGACGATGTCGGGGGGTGGGCCGATGACAGGGGGCAGACACACACTGGTCGAGGGACCGAGGGATGTCCCCCGCGCTGCTCCCCAGGGCAGCCCCATGGGGACTCCACTGTCAGCTGGCGCCAAGCCCACGGGTCTCTGCTCCGCTGTCCCCTCCTGGTGCCCAGTTCCCACAACCCCCACCCGGTCTCTGACAGGCACACGACCCAACAGTGACTCAGACCCAAAATGAGAGCACTTAAAGTGGGACGGGGACGCATTTTTTAAAATGTGAGTGTTGTAAATGACAGCCAGTGTGAAGACATCACAGGCCACACACACCCCAAAGTGGAAAGAAGAGGAAAAGCCTGCCGAGGACGCACGGCCACCGCCGGCCGGACCGCGTGCAAACGCCCACGCCCCACAAGCCAACGTCGGCAGGTGAATGGAGGAGAGCTCTGGGTCCACCCCCGGACAGAGGGACAAAGTGCCCATAAAACGGGGTGCATGAGCCTCACCCACAAGCTAAGGGAGGGACACAAAGGAAAACCCTCTCTCCGCGTCCACCTGAGCGCAGCTGCTCCGCGGGGGCGGGGCCTCAGACCACACCCTTCACACGTGGTCATGTCCCGTGGCTCTAAGCCCCAAGCTTGCGGGAAGGTCGCCCCCCTCAAGGTTGAGCTGTCTGCTTACGTGCTTCGTTACTCCGGGCTCGTCTTGGGTGTTTCTTGCCCCAGTCCCAGGGTCCGCCACTTCTCCGAGGAGCCCTGGTTCTTCTTACTGGAGAACGGTGGTGCCAGAGGCCGAGAGCCAGGCAGTGGGTGTGTTCATTGCTGCTGGGATGGCGTTGCCTCTAGGCCTCTCCGCAGTGATGTGTGCATGTGCTAATGTGTATGGCTACGTCTCTAATAATTCCATATGTAATCATTTGTAACCATATTATGCCAAACGTGAGTTCATGCTGACATTTCCTCCTCTGAGCTGCACCACATGGGTCATTCCTCCTCTTGCTTCTGTGTAATTCCCAGTCCAGCAGTGAGAAGTCTGACTCCTGCTTGCCTGCCAAGGACGTATTGTTCTGTTCAGGTATGCACGCACGGTGGCATCAGACCGTGAATCCTGACTCCCACAGAAAGCAGCTTTTTCCTCTAGAGTCCAGTGCTTGGGGACACTTCCTTCTGCCTTGAGTCTTGCAGATTTCACTCACTCCCAAACTTACTTAGGCCGGGTCCTTCTCTCCCATTCTCCTTCACTGAGGCTTTTTCACGCATTTGTATCACAGCTAAATTCGCTCATCACAGAGTGTGTATCCTTTCTGGGAAACTTGAGAACTAAATTGTTGGTTTTTCATTTGCATACATTAAGGGTCTCTCTGGGCTGTAAAGTTCTATGGGTTTTGAGAAATGCACGATGTCCTATACCCATCGCTACAGGATCCTACAGAATGGTTTCACTGCCTGTGCTCCGTCTATTAACCCTTCCCTCCCCCAGGCACCTGACATGCACTGACCTTTTTAGTGACCATAGTTTTGCCTTTTCCAGAGTGTCATATGGTTGGAATCATACAGTCTGCAACCTTTCCAGACTGGCCTTTTTCCCTTAGTGATACGCATTTAAGGTTCCTCCGCAACTTTTCATGACTTGATAGCTCATTTCTTTTCACTGCTGAATAATATTCCACTGTCTGGAATTTATCTGTTCACCAACTGAAGGAAACCTTAATTGCCTCCAGTTTGGGGTGATGATGACGAAAACTGCCATAAACATTCAGGTGCAGGTTTGTGCAGACCTACGTTTTCATACCAGCTGGATAAATACTGAGGAGTGTAATTGTTGGCTTGTATTGTAACATTATGTTTAGCTTGTAAGAAAGTGCAGAACTGTTTTTGCAAGTGACTGCACCATTTTGCATTCCCACCAGGAACAAATGAGCGTTCTTGTTACACCACATCCTTGCCAGTGCTCAGTGTTGCCAGTTTCTTTTTTTATTTTAGCCATTCTAATGGATGTGTAGCGGTATCTCATTGTTTTAATTTGCAATTCCATAATAAGAAATGAATCTGCTTTTTTTTGCCATCTGCTTATCTTTTTTGGTGAGCTGCCTGTTTAGCTCTTTTGCCCATTTTTAATTGGGATATTTGTTTTCTGGCTGCTGAGTAAGATTTCTGTATATTTTTGGATAGAATTGAGAGGCTGAATAAACAAACGGACAGACCATATATGAAACAGGACCCTGGCCCACACCCGGAAGTTGCCGCTGTCTACAGGAGCCCGCCTGCTGTAAGCCAGACTCACAGGAAGTCAGATCATCATCGCCAGCAACAATCCAGGAAACCAAGCTAATAATCCCTGTAGCAATCAACCCAAAATAGCCAGGACTTTATTTATAACTGACACATCATTAATTTTTGTCCCCACTTCCAACTTAGGACCAATCAGAGAAAGCCAAATACGCCTCCCTAAGCAACCACATGGGACACCCACTCCCAGAGCCCCGCTTCCCAGGCTCGGTCAGCCTCCACCTGAGCTGCGCTTTCCCACAGTAAACTTTTCCCACTCTTCTGCCTGCCTTTGAGTTCGCCATCAACACGAGCGATGGTGGCCAACTCCCTTGCTACAGCAAACTTTGAACAAATAGGTTTTGCCTCTTATTTGGTTTGTCTTCTTTTCTTTCCACAAAGTGCTTTATCAGATATGTGCTTTGCAAACAATTCTTTTCTCAGTCTTCAGCTTCTCTGTCAGTTCTCTTAACAGTGTCTTTCGGAGAGCATAAGCTTTGAATTTTAATGGAGTCCAGCTTATATTTTCTTTCACGGATCATGTTTCTGGTGTTTCGTCTAAAAACTCACCCCAAGGTCACTTAGACTTCCCTACATCCTCTTCTAGGATTTTTTAAGTATTAATTTTATATTTAGGTCTATGATCCGTTTTGAGCTTATTTTTGTGAAGGGTGCAAGATCTGTGTCTAGATTTTTTTTTTGTCATGTGAATGTCCAGTAGTTCCAGTACATTTGTTGAAAAGACTACCCTTTTCCCACTGTACTGCATTTGTGTCCCTGTGACAGATCTGTTGGTCATATTTGTGAGTCAATCTCTGAGATCTCTAGTCTCTTCCAATTATACATTTTATATATTGCTGTATTTTATTGGCTAATATTTTGTTGAGGACATTTGTATCTATGTTCACGAGAGTTATTGGTTTATAATTTTCTTTCCTTGTACTGTCTTTATCTGGTGTTGGCATTAGGGTAATGTTGGCCTCATAGAATAAATTAGGAAGTGTTCCCCCTGCTTCTATTTTCTGGAAGAGATTTAGAAAATTGGTACCATTTCTTCCTTAAATGTTTGGTAGATTTCACCAGTCAAGCTACCTGGGCCTGGTGCTTTATTTTCCAGAAGGCTATTAATCATGGATTCGCTTCTTTAGTAGACATAGGCCTAATCAGATTCTCTGTGCCTCCACGTGTGAATTTGGGTAGTTTGTGTCCTCCAAGGAATTGGTCCGTTTCATCTAAGTCATCAAATTTGTGAGCATAGGGTCATCTATAGTACGCTTTTATTATCTTGCTAATCCCCGTGGGATCAGAAGTGAAGTCAGTCTGGCTCACCAATCCTTAGAATTAACAGATTGAGACCCACCTGAGGCCACCTTTCCAAAGTTTGGCATGGGTTACTGGATGTGCTCTGAACTTGCCTTGTTATTGAGTTTATTTCTGACTATGGCCTCCCCGTTTTGAATTAGCTTCTGTAGAAGGTTGAATTCAATCTCCCCTTCCGTTCTGTCCGGATCAAGGTGTTATACTACCATCCTAGTGGTTCTACTTTGAATCAGGGCCATCCTCAGGACTGGGGACCGCAGCCAGCAATGTGGAGATCTGGGTCAATGAGGCAGTAGGGCTTGTCTGTGCCCCAGCTGAGCCTGCAAGGACCTCAGAGGAGGCCGTTCTGCTGTAGCAGGGTCACGAGCAAATGTGGAGGTAGGAGGCTAGGAGAGCAGGCAGCCCCTCCTGATGGAGAGCCTGCAACAGTGGCTCTGAAGCTTGTCTGCATATTGGAACTTAAGAAGAATTCTGATGTCGAGGCTCTGTGCCAGAGACACTCACTTACTTGGTTTGGGGTGCAGTCTATGTTCAGATACCTTGGATAAAGGTCCCAGCACAAGCGCTGACTACGTCTTGGAACATTTCACCCACATATGTCACCAAATAATGGAAAGGACGGAAGGAAGGAATGTGTTGGGGCCCCTAGGGTGGTCACACCTCAGGAAGCCAAAAGGGCTTCATTTGCCATGTGCCAATGCTGACTTCTTCACCTGTGAAGTCATATGCTGTCACCAGGAGAGACTGAAAGAGCCTGGTGTAGACCATTCCAACCCTGTGAGGTCATTGATGTAAGTTGTAACACGCTAAAGAGAACAAAACAAGCCTGATGGCTCCCACTCAGCCTTGGGAACATTTACGCCCTTAAACTTCTCACCAGAAATTAAAGGAAGCCTCTCCCTGAAGGCCCTGAATGAGAAAGGAGTCCTTGGATGTCATTGCTGTCAGTCTGCTTGGGTGTAAAAGAAAGATTGCCTGCAGGAAGAGGAAGCTATGACTGGGTTGTTTGTACAGGGCTTGACTGCGGAGGCACCCGGTTTGCCTTTTCCTGCCTGGAGTATGGTCTGGCTTCAATCCTAGGTAAACGTCAGAAGGAACCAAGAACAAGCTCTAGAGTGTCTAAATGCAGCCAGCCAGACAGAAACGCTACTATGAGATTAAGGGAAATGAGCAGAATGTATGGCTTGTCTAATGGAAAAGTCCAGCAGCAGTGACTCCAGGCATAGATGCATCAAGGTGCTCTATGATTTGCCAGCAATCTGCCTCCACCTTTGCTTTCTACCTTCCTCTCCATTGGTCACCTCCTCTCACAGGCTTTCCATTCATGGTAGCAAATTGTTTCTGCCATTGCCAGCTTGGCAGCCCCAAGGGAAAGGGAATGTATAAATTGCTCCTTGCTTCCAATGGCCACTTACCCCTCTCCCATTGGAATGGAATTTTGAGCAAAGCCCACAAACCCAGTTACCTATTGACTACCTACCTAGGTCTGCTGGAATCTTCTGTTAACTCCTCCAGATCTATTTGCTATACCTCTCCACCCTGCTGTCTTCCCCGGGGAGGTTGCCCTGCATGAACAATAGCCACAGACTCCCTTGCACTCTCTATTCTAAAAGGATCTGGCCAACGAGAAGCTCTGGCAGGAAACTGTGGTCACATTATTTATTCCTCCAGCTCCTGATTGTCAGCATTGCCTCACGCTGGCCCTGTCACTTCTCCAGAGTTCACATTTCCTTTCACAGCAGTCCTCTGCACCTGACTTTCCCTGTTCTGCGTCCTTGCCTCAGCCTTCAGACAGGAGTGGTAGCAGTCCTTGCTTGTTACTAATTTGGAGTACAGCACTATTGCTTGAGGGTTCCTGTATCCCACCCACAATTAGAATGTACTCTCTGGATCCTCCCTGAATGCTAACAGGTGCACTGGATTTGATGCAGGAAAAGGCTCCAGCCAGTTGGATATGCACAGAAATGATGTGGGAAACTTCCAGGTCACACCCTGAAAGGAAGAGGTGTGCATCCTACCACCATTGTTTCACTCTCCTCACTGTCTGGAAAGCAGATTAAGTAAAAAGCCATCTTGGACACGTGGACAAGAGCAACATCCTAGTGGATGGTGGAGCAAAAAGACAGCAAGAGCTAGGTCCTGTATGCTCCATAGAGCAGAGCTGCCAAACCAAGTCAGACAAAACTGCTGTTGGAGTGTTTCAACCATAGTGATTTAGGGCCCCTGTCCCTGCAGCTGAACCCATGTTCAACCACACAGTGACCCTCTCTTTCTCAATAGTTCCTGTCAATGTTCCAGAATTGTCTCTCTGGCCTTGAGCCACATCTCCAATTACAAACCAATCATTATTGTCAAGGAAATGGAATATCCTAACTGGCCAGGCGTGGGTCCATCCCTGGAGCTGGAGCCCTGATACCAGAAGGAGGACAGATTTGTTCCAGGTAAGCAAAATCACCTGTTCTTTATGGCTGTGACCGCAGCCACCTTGAGCACCTCCTATGCACCAGGCACTATATCCACGGCTTCATCCTTGCAGAATTTTATTCTTAGCTCTTCTCATTCAATGGACTAACTGGGCTTAGTTGGGCTGTTTATGCCTGGGTCTCTTGCAGTAGAGGGTAAATGAAGCTGGAGTCATCTGGAAGCTCACCTGGCTGGCCATCCAAAATGGCAACAATTGAATCTGGCTGTTGGCTGGAAGTGCAGCTGGGGCTGCTGACCAAAGTGTCCACACACAGCCTCTTGATATGGTTTGGGCTTCTCACAGAAAGGTGGTCCCAGTGTAGTTGTCCCATATTTCCTACATGGTTGCTGGCTTCCAAGAGGCAGGAAGAGGAAACTATCAGGCCAGTTGAGGGCTATGCGTCACTTCTACCATATGCTTTTAAACAAAGACAACTCAGGGACACCCAGTTTCAAACGTGTTCAGAAATATGTTTCACCTCTGCAGTAGCAGTGGCAAGTTCACACTGCAAAAGAGAAATGCAGGAACGGGGAGATTGTGGCAGCTGTCTTTGGAAAATATGACCTGGCACAGTCTGCCCTCTGGTCACAGTTCTCAGCCCTCCCATATACAAAATACACTCACCCCCCATTCATCCAAGACCCCAAAGTCTCATCCCATTACAGCATCAGCTCAAGGTCCAGGTCTTCTTAAATTAGGTCCAGGTGTGCATGAGACTCCTCAAGGTCTGTGGTTCTTCTTTATGAAGAGCTGTACAATACAAGTGATCCGCCCCATGCACCCCATATGAGATGGGGGCATAGAATCACTGTCACCGCACTCCTAACCAAAAATGAGCCTCACATCCCTAAAATCCAGCCAGGTACATTGTACCAGTGCCCTGATTAGGACAGTTCTGTTCCCTGAAAGTGGTTCTCTGTGGTTCTGGTTTTATTCTTTGAGCTCTAAGTTCTATTCCTAGAATCATTCCTCATTTTCCATTACAAAGGGCCCATATTTTCAGCTGAATAGTTTCCTCAGCCTGCTTTCTGCGTTAGGAAGTTGAGGGGTCAAAGGCTTCTTTGGTTTAAACTCTCTTTTCTTCTTAGTCCACGCTGATATAATTTCTTTATAAACTGTGTGGGTTTCCTATATATCAACTTATAATCTTTTGAGACAGCTCTTCTCTACCTTGGCTTGAGACTCAGGGTATATGGGACATCATCCTTAAGACTCTTTAAAACCCTGTTTATAGGATAGAGTCTACAAGAGTGGTCCTCAACTGGAGGTGATTTTGCTACTGCCTGAGGAACATGTGGCAATGTGAGGAGATATTTTTGGCTTTCACAAGTGGTGAGGGGCTGTCATCTAGGGAGTAGAGAGCTGAAGTGATGCTAAACATCCGACAGCATGCAGAAGAGCTCCCTACAAAAGGAATTATCCAGTCCCAAATGTCAGTAGAACCAAGGTCAAGAAACACTGGTCTACAGGAACTGCCCTAAAATATTTCTAAATTCTCAAGTAAGCATCTTACAGTCACATGCTTGTCTTCGTTAAGAAATGAGCATGAAAGTGCCCCTGGGTGGCTCAGTTGGTTAAGCGTCTGCCTTTGGCTCAAGTCATGATCCCAGGGTGCTGGGATCCAGCCCCACATCAGGCTCCTTGCTCAGCAGGGAGTCTGCTTCTCCCTCTCCTTCTGCCCCTCTCCCTGCTCATGCTCTCTCTCTCTATCTCTATCTCACTTACTACCTTGCTCTCAAAAAAATAGGATCTTCTAAAAAAAGAAAGAAAAAGAAATGAGCATGCCATCAAGAGCATCGACAGCAGACTAGATCTAAGCAGAAGAAAGAATCTGTGAACTCAAAGATAGGTCATATGGATCATCCACTCAGAAGAGAAAAAAGAAGGAAAAGAGTGAAGAAAACCTATGAGAATTATGGGACATCATTAGATGAAAAATATACATATTATGGGTGTCCCAGAGGGAGGAGAAAGAGACAGAAAGCTTATTTAAAGAAATAATGGCTGAAATTTTTCTAAATCTGGGGAGAGATATGGACATCCAAGTACATGAAGCTCATAAGTCCCCAAACAGATTCAACCCAAGGAGGACTTGTCAAGACACACTAAGGAAAAAAGTGTCAAAAAATCAAAAACAAAGAATTTCAAAAGCAGCAAGAGTAAAGAAACTCATTACATACTCCCATTAGTCTATCAGTGGATTTCTTAGCAGAAACCCTGCAAGCCAGGAGAGTGGGGTAAGATATTAAAAATGCTGAAAGAAAAAACTGTCATCCAAAAATACTTTACCCAGAAAACTATCCTTCAGAAATGGAGAGATACAGACTTTTCCAGGTAAACAAAAACTGAGGAAGTTCCTCACCACTAGACCTGCCTTGTAAGAAATGCTAAAGAGAGCTCTTCAAAATAAAATGAAGGGACACTAACTAGGAACATGAAAACATATGAAAGTATAAAACTCACTGGTAAAGATAAGTATATAGTCCAGTTCAGAATACTCTAGACTGCAGCGGTGATGTTTAAATAAGTTGACTCTAGTAGAAAGGTTAAAGGAAAAATATATCAAAGACGAACATAGCTAGTGTAATTTATTAATGTATACACAATGTAAAAAGATAAAAATTGTGACATCAAAAATATAAAATGTGGTTAGAAGGATCAATGTAGAGTTTTTGTATGCGATTGCAGTTAAATTGTTATCAGCTTAAAACAGACTGTTACATTTTGTGTAAATGCCATGGTAACCACAAGGCAAAAATCTGTAGTAGACATACAAAAGGTAGAGAAAGGAATCAAAAGTTGCCACTGCAGTAAATTATCAAATCATGAAGGAAAATAGTAAGGAAGAAAGGAACTACAAAACATCCAGGAAAAAAAAAAAAAACAAGAGGCACTAACAAGTCCTTACCTGCTATCAATAATTATTTTCAATGTAAATGAATTAAATTCTCCAATCAAAAGACACTGAGTAGCTGAATTGATTTGTTTTAAAAACCCAGCTGTATGCTTCCCATAACAGACTCAACTCAGCTTCAAGGACACACGTAGGCTCAAAGTGAAGGGATGGGAAAAGATATTCCATACAAATGAAACCAAATGAGAGCAGGGGTAGATATACCCATTTTAGACAAAATAGACTTTCAGTCAAAAAGTGCAACAAGAGACAAAGTCATTATATAAAGATTAAGAGTTCAATTCAGCAGGGCATCTGGGTGGCTCAGTTGGTGAAACATCTGCCTTCAGCTCAGGTCATGAGCTCAGGGTCCTGGGATCCCTGCTCATTGGGGATCCCTGCTCAGTACAGAGTCTGCTTCTCCCTCTCCCTCCCCGTGCTCTTGCACACTCTCTCTCTGTCTTGCTCATTCATTCACTCTCTCTGTCAAATAAATAATAAATAAAACCTTTTAAAAAAAAGAGTTCAATTCACCAAAAGGTTCTAACAATTGTCAATACATATGCACCTAATATTGGAGTGCCTAAGTACACTAAGCAAATAGCAGATCAGAAAGGAGAAATAAATAGCAATGTAATAGTAGTAGGAAATGTCAATACCTCACTTTCAATGATAAATAGCTCATCCAGACAGAAAACAGACTTCGACTTGAACTACACTTTAGACCAAATGGACCTAACAGACATAGGACATTCCATCCAACAGCAGCAGAATGCACATTTTTCTTGGGTGTACCCTTAACATACTCCAGGATAGATTCTGTGGTAGGTCACTAAACAAGTCTTAACAAACTCAAGAGGATTGAAATAATATTCAATTATCTTTTCTGACTATAACTGTATGAAACTAGAAATCAATAACAAGAAGGTGGACAATTCACAGATATGTGGGACCTACAGAATCTATGGAATGGGAAAAAATATTTGCAAACTACATAGCTCTTAGGGGGTTGGTATCTAAAATACATAAGTCATACAACTCAGTAGAAAACAAAAAAACATAATCCGATTTTTAAATGGGCAAAGGACCTAATCAGACAATTTTCCAAGGACATACAAATGGCCAACACGAAAAGGTGCTCAATATCACTAATCATCAAAGAAATCCATGCAAAAAAAAAACCATAATGAGATACCACCTCACAACTACTAGGATGGCGAGCGTCAAAAAGACAAGTGGTAAAAAGTGTTGGTGTGGACGTGGTGAAAAGGGAATCCTGGTGAACTGTGGGTAAGAATGCAAGTTGGTGCAGCCACTATGAGAAACAGTATGAAGGTTCCTCAAAAAATTCAAAATGGAGCTACCATATAATCCAGCAATCTCCTTCTGAGTATGTATCTGAAGGAAATCAGCATCTCCAAGAGATATCTGCACCACCATGTTGACTGTCAGATTATTCACAGTAGCCAAGATATGGAAACGACCTAAGTGTCTGTCAACAGAGGAATGGATAGAGAAGATATTACATACAGTGGAATATCATTCAGCAACTAAAAAGAGTGAAATCTTGCCATTTGTGACAACATGGTTAACCCTAAAGGACATTATACTAAGTGAAATAGGACAGAAAAAGAAAGAGAAATACTGTATGATCTCACTCATGTGTGGGATCTAAAAACAAAACAAAACAAAAGACAAACTCGTAGAAACAAAGAAGAACGGTGGAGGCCAGAGGTTTGATGGGGAGGGGGAGGTGGGCAGGTGTTGAGCAAGGGGTACAAACTTCCAGTTATAAGATGAATAAGTTCTGGGGACCTAATGGACAGCATGGTGACTATGTTTAATAATGCTGCATTGTATGTTTGAAATTTGCTGAGAGAGTAGATGTTAAGTGTTCTCACCGCATACGCACAAAAATGGTAATTATGTGATGTGACAGATGTGTTCATTTGATTGTAATAATCATTTCAGAGTGTACATGTATAACAAATCACCACATTGTAGACTTTATATACAATTTTATCAGCTGAATAATGGAAAAAATAAATAAAATGACCAATACTATTAAATCTACCTGCATACTCCACCCTTATCCCATCACCCTGCCTTCCCCCACCCTGTGCCCCTGAATAAGTACCTACCATCCTGTATATCGTGTTTATCATTCCCTTGCTTTGTTGTAGAACTTTATTACATGTGTGTCCCTAAATGCACATTGCCCTACTTTGCTTTGTTTTGAGCTCTATAAAAAATTGTATCATGCCATGGATATTATCCAGTTTTTACTGTGCATTGTTTCTAAGACAATATTGAACTTGGCTATATTTCATTTTTATGGCTATATAATATTCCATTGTAGTAATGCATCACAATTCATTTATCCATTCTTTTAAGGGAATATGAGCTATTTCCAGATTTTTGCTCTTATGCACAATGCTGCGTTTAACATTCTTGGACATATTTCCTGGCACACATATGCCAAAATGCCTCTAGGCTCTCTTAACTAGGACTGGAACTGATGAGTCATGAGTATGCACTACCTTTAACTCCACAGGATATCAAATAATTTTTTTAAGATTTGTAATTTTATTTATTTGAGAGAGAGAGCGAGAGAGTGGCAGAGGGAGAGGGAGAAGCAGACTCCCACTAAACAGGGAACCTGACACAGGGCTCGATCTGAGGACCCTGAGATCATGATCTGAGCTGAAGGCAGATGCTTCACCAACTGAGCCAACCAGGCACCCCTTAAATCATGTTCTAAAGTATTGCACCAACCCTGACCAATGGGCAGGGTGGGTCTCACATTCCTGGGTCAGGCAGTGCTCAGGAAGGACAATCTCACTGGGCTTAACCTCCCTGCCCAAGCTGCAGTGACTTGGGATGAAGGTCCTGCTAGGTGGGTGACCCTCTCTTGCGGCCAATAAACACCCATTGATGTCACACTTTGGCAAATCACAGTGCCTGACTTAATCATTTATTGTGGAGGCATTCATTTCAAAGACAGCTATCGCCATCCCAATGACAAGATAAAGTGCATGGCCACCTCCAAAAGATGTTGGTTGATTTTGACAAGTGACCACTTAGGTCACTTGCTTTTTCTTGTCCTACACTTTCACTTCCTGCTGTTATGTTTTTCGGGCAGTCCCACTCACTCTCTCTCTCCCTCCATCCCCCACCACTGACCTTGTTTTGTGGCCACACCTGTCCTGTGTAATTTCCAGGTCTTGTATTTTAAAAGTTTTTCGAAGTTTCCTAGTAGTTGTAGCTGAAGGGCTTCTTGCAATCATAAGAATCACCAGGCTAGGTCCAACCACAGCAATGGTTATTAATAAGCTGAGACCTGCACAAAACAGGTAAAGCTAATATGAACATGAATGTATAAGTATTTACACGGATATATACTTCCCTTTCTCTAGGAATGGAATAGCTCAATTATACAGCAGGTGTATGTTTAACTTTGTAAGAAACTGCCAAACTTTTCCAAAGTGGTTGAACTATTTTGCAGTTCCACCAGCAATATGAGGGTTCCAATTCCTCCACAGCCCTCACAGCCTTTTTCATTTTAGCCTTTCTATTGTTGTATAGCTTTATATCATTACGGAAATTTGTATTTCCCTAATGAATAATGATGTTCGGTATATTTGCATGTGCTTGGTTGCCATCTGTAAAATCTTTGGTGAAGGGTGTGTTTAAAATCTTTAGCCTATTCAGGGGCGCCTGGGGGGCACAGCGGTTAAGCGTCTGCCTTCGGCTCAGGGCGTGATCCTGGCGTTATGGGATCGAGCCCCACATCGGGCTCCTCTGCTATGAGCCTGCTTCTTCCTCTCCCACTCCCCCTGCCTGTGTTCCCTCTCTCGCTGGCTGTCTCTATCTCTGTCAAATAAATAAATAAAATCTTTAAGAATAAAATAAAATAACATCTTTAGCCTATTTAAGAAGAAAGTTGTTCAGACATGGGAGAGCACGAACACAGTCCACCACTACTATAAGTTATCCCATCAGGTTTCTGTCTTTGGGGAAAGCAAAGGGGTCAGCATATCCTAAGTGCAAGGGATAAGCCCACCCTAGGAAAACCATTTTCATGATCCTGTTATCTCCCTTCAGTTCATTTGTAATTGGATTCTTTTTCCTCTTACTACTGAGCTTTAAGAATTAGTTTTATATTCTAGATGTAAGTACTTACCAGTTAGATTACTCACGAGTAGTTTTCTCTCCGTCTGTGGTTGATCTTTTCACTGACATAGCGTCTCCTTCAGAGCAGCAGTTCTGTTACCCTTGTTATGAAACCTACGTCGTTAATCCGGTCATTTATGGATTATGCTTTCAATGTCATACCTGGTAAAATTTTGCCTGAACCAAGGTCACAAGGGTTTACTCCCAGTTTTCCTCTAAAAGGTTTGGTTTTAAGTTTTACAATTTGGTCTATGATCTATTTTGAGTTAATGTTTGCCTGTGATATGGGAAGTGGATCAAAGTTCTCTGTGTGTCCAACTCTTCCAGCACTTCTTGTTGAAATGACTCTGCAGAATTTCTTTTGTGTTTGTAAAAATCAGTTGTCCAAGTATGTATGGGTCTATTTCTGGACTCTGTTCTGTTCCATTGACCTACCTGTCTATCTTTACACCAACCACACGTAGTCCTGATTACTGTAGTTATATAAGCGGTCTTGAAATGAGGCCGTGTTAATCCCCTAACTTTGTTCTTTGTGCTTATTTTGCCTATCTGAGGTCCTTTGTATTTTTATATCAATTTTAGAATCAGCTTGTCAATTCCTACAAAAAGGCCTGTGGGATTTTGATTGGGATTGCATTGAATCTATAGATAAGCTGGGGAGATTTAACATTTTAAAAATATTGTCTTCTGACCGAAAAGTACAGTATAGTCATCCATTTACTCAGGTCTTATTTATTTTAGTGATGCTCTGCAGTGAGTTTACTTTAACATATTAAACATTCCTTTGGAAAATTCCTTCCTATCTTAACCGCATCCCCCCCCACAAGATACATGTTGGCAATCATCCTCCAAGCATATGACCCATGGATATATATCTGAAGGGTTTCATGACTGAGGGTTTACTAAATAAACAACAATAGCTATACCCCTCAGGATCCAGGAAACCTTGTTGCCAAAATACCTGGGAGATTTATGCTATCCCTAACCCCCTCCCAACTTGAAGGTATATAATGGGCCAGTGCAGCTCTTTCTGCCGCCAGGTCCTATCCCCATGCTTTAATAAAACCACCTTTTTGCACCAAAGGATGTCTCAAGAATTCTTTCTTGGCCGTTGGCTTCAAACCCTAACATCTTCCCTACATCAAATATATTAGCAAAACGTTGTTTATAATGTGCCATTATTATCTTTTTAATATTTGTAAATGATTTGCAAGTGATGTCACCTTTCTCACTCCTAATATTTGGTGCTATCAATTTCCCTCTGCATACTGCTTTAGTGCTGTGCAGCATATTCTGATATATTGTGTGTTCATTTTAGCTAAATTAAAATTCTTCATAACTTCTCTTTTAATTCCTTCTTTGACCCTTGGGTTATTCATAAGTGTGTTATATTTAGTTAAATATTTGTGGATTTTCCAGATTTCATTACTGATTCCTGACTTAAATCCATTGTAGTCAGAGAAAACACTTTGTATAATTTGAATCCTTTTAATTTATTGAGACTTGACTTACTGCCCAAAACGTGGTCTTAGTAAATATTGTGTGCACTTGATGAAAATGTACATTCTACTCATTGTGCAGAGTGTCAATTAAGTCAAGTTGGATGGTAGTTTACCATTGTATCTTTGATGGTTTTTCTATTTTTCCTATCAATTATCAAAAGAGGAATATAATTATAGATTTGTCTATTTCTCCTTACAGTTCTACCAATATTTGTTTCATGTATTTTTTAAGCTTTATAAGTAGGTTTATTTAGGATTGTTACCTCTTCCTCATTAATTTATACCTTTCCCATTATGAAATGGTCTTCTTTATACCTGACAATAATCAATGTTCAGAAATTTACTTTAATAGTAATATAACCACATGGTTTCCTTTCAACTAGTGTTAACATGGTACATCTTTTTCCCGTATATTCTAACTTGTGTCTTTATATTTAGCTTTTGTTTCTTATAGACAGCATATACTTGGGACTGGCTTTTTTATCCAATCTGAAAATCTTTGTCTTTTAATTTAGGTGTATAGACCATTTTCAGTTAGTGTGAATGTTGATATGAGTAGGTTTTAGCCTTTCCTCTTGCTATCCATTTTTTTTTGTCCCAACCCAATACATAAAGGGATTTGGAGGGAGAACAAAAAATATGAATGGACACTTAACCAAAGATGATAATAGAGTGGCAAATAAGCATATGAAAAATTCTCAACATCACTTTTCATTATGCAAATGCACACTGCGGCCACAATGAAATACCCTGCAGACTTGTTACGAGGCTAAATGGTTGTCCTTAGTCAGTGCTGGCAGGGATGTGAATGAACTAGAACCCTCACACACCAAAGGGGAGAGTGAGAAATAGTACAAATATATTGGAAAACAGCTTACAGTTTTTTAAACACTTAAACACACCTACCATACGACCCAGCCATTCCACTCCTAAGTACTTACCCAAAAGAAAAGAAGCCTTATGTCCATACAAGTACCTGTACATTTATGTTTATGTCAGCGTATTTGTCATAGTCCAAAGCTGGAAATAACTAAAATGTCCACCAACAGATGAAAAGATAACTTGTTCCTTTATCCACACAATGGAAAGTTAGCAATAAAAAGGAATGAACTATTGACAGATGTTACAACAGGGAGGGATCTCAAAATAATTCTTATGAGTGAAAGAAACCAGACACAAAGAGTGCATATTTTATGACTCGATCTGTATAATATTTAGAAGATAGAAACTACTCTGCAGTGACAGAAAACAGATCAGTGTTTTCCTGGGGAGGGAAGAGGGAAGAAAGAAGCAGGAAGGAACAACATTACAGAAGGACACAAAGATAATTTGGTGATTGATTTGTTCATCTTCTTGATTGTAATGATGGATTCGTAAACATATATATGTCAAAACTTATCAAACTGTGCACTGCAAATGTGTGCAACTAATTGTGGGTCAATCATATCTCAATAAAGCTCTTTAAAAAATACATCTTAAATTCAAATTTATCACTAAGAGAATACAAATAAGAATGAGGTCTTCCAAAACACTAGAGAAAGTAAAATAGTGAACAGCTCACAAAGCCAAGGACAGAGAAAGAACAAGGAAAACAGAGCATACATAACGGACGTATCAACAAACATGTCTGTTTTGACAATACTCTAAATAAAACAATCCAAATATGCACACTTTTCCCAAGGTACACCTAAAATAAAATACTTGAATGTTAAAAAGGAAAGGATAGCAAAGACATGTTGCACAAATAAGAAAAAGGGTCAGTAAAATGAATACCAGATGAGGCTAAAAAAGACAAACAGCAATTTGGTCTGAGGAACAATTCAAGAACCAATGAAAGCATAACAATGATTAATCTTTAAGCAGCAAATAACTTATCATCAAAATCTATAAAGGAAAAGTTAAGAAATACCACAGTAAATTAATAGCGAAAATGTAAATGTGAAGTCCTGATAATGTTAACCCCAAGGCCCAAGTTATATAAATCGTGTTTTGTTTCATTCTTTTGAGGGCCAGTAGCTGCACACCTGCAGGAACTTGAATGAAATAGCCAGGCCTTCCACAGATTTACCTAAGAGGGGATTAGCATGTTTTGCAACTCAATTATTTTTCACCAACATAAATGCCTGTATTAAAGAAGTCAAGAAAAATATCCACACCAGCAATTGCAGTGTGATGAGAATATAACAAGAATGATGATGAAGCCAGACATCAACTGAGACCCACCATTGTGTGCAGTTTCGTTAGCCTAAGACCCTGCACAAGGTCTATGCCCCGTTAGAAGTCAAGTGGGTGGGGTGCCTGGGTAGCTCAGTTGGTTAAGCGTCCAACACTTGGTTTCAGCTTGAATCATGAGCTCAGGGTCCTGGGATCAATCTCTGCGTTCGGCTCCAGGTTCAGCATGGTGTCTGCTTAAGATTCTGTCTCTCTCTCTCCCTCTGCCCCTCCCCCTGCTTGCACTCACTCATGCTCCCTCTCTCTAAAATAAATAAATGAACAAACAAATAAATAAATAAAATCTGAAAAAAAAAAGTCACCTGGGTGCTTCTCGCAAATCCCTGGGGGGGTTACACTCTCCCACTCCCTCTGGCCCAAGGCCCCTGACTCCAGTCCTTCCACAGCTCCCAATACTGTTCTCCTCCCCCAAGTCAAAGTGAACCCAAGTGCAGAACTACAACGCTTTTCCTTGTTTTTCCAAACCCTCCTTCCGGAGCCCCTGTGTGGCAGCTGAGTCCACTAAGGTCTGGGGAGATGGAAGGAATTTGCAGCTCAGAAAGTTGAATGCCTTACACATCTTGCCCCAGGGTTCACCAAGCCCCTTCCCTGGAGTCAGGCAGAGCTCCTGCTTCCTTCCTACCAGGTATCCTCCAGCTAAGCCACACATCCTTCTGTCCCTCCCATCCCTGGCTCTCTCTCTCCAGTCCCCTCCTTCAGCAACTCATCGGGCTGCTCCCCACAAGGATGTCTCTGGTGCAGGAGGTAACATAATGACCTTGGTACCTACTTTCCAAGGTCCTGGCCACGCGAGCTTTCGTACGTTGTGGTGTCGAGCCTGCCACAGCTCTAGGGGCACACACTGCTGTCAGCCCCAGTCAGATGGGACCATGAAGCTGGCAGAGACTGAGAGACGTGACCCAGACCAGGAAGGGAGTGTGCAGTCGGGATCCAAAATGGGTTTCTGTTGCATGCTGGCATGAGTGGTAGGAGCTGGCTATTTAAAAATGCAGATTCTAGAGTATTTCTGCAGCGTCCCGAGCGGCACAGCAGCTGTTCCATCTGGCTCTGGGTTGCTCCGTGTTTCAACACCACACACTTAGCTTGTGTCAGAGGGGTGTGTGTGTGTGTAAGAAAGGAACAGCGTGTGAGAAACACATGTGTGCACATGTGAGAGAATGTGTAGTGCACATGTGAGTGTACACGTGTACTGCACTGCCGGCGTGTGCACATGTGTGCATGTGTGAGAGTGTGCCCGTGTGTGTGCACATGTGTGTACGCATGTGTGAGCGTATGCACATGTGAGAGGGTGCTTGTGTGTATGTGTGTGTGAGTGTGCATGTGTGTGCACGTGTGAGCATGCATGTGTGAGCATATGCACATGAGAGGGTGCTTGTGTTATGTGCATGTGTGTGTGCACCTGTGAGCATGCACGTGTGAGCGTATGCACGTGAGAGGGTGCTTGTATGTGCTTGTGTGTATGTGCATGTGTGTGCACATGTGAGCATGCATGTGTGAGCGTATGCACGTGAGAGGGTGCTTGTGTGTATGTGCATGTGTATGAAGGAGTGTATACATGTGTGTTGTGTGTGTGGGTGGGTGTCCATGAGCACTTGGGTCTGGGGGCTGAGGTCCCTCTCCTCCCCTGCCTGGGTGGCCACCCCCTCCCTCTCAGCCAGCCCAAGGGGGAGGCAGCTCCCCCACCCCTCTGCCCCCCCGGGCCCATCCCCCCACTGAGCGACTCTCCCCTTGACAGTGAGTTGGGGCAGTCTCTGAGGCCCCCCGTGTTTGTGCCCTCTCTTGGATGGTAGGAACACCGCCATGGCTGGGGGGACACTAGACCCAACGCTCAGGTGGTGGGAGGGGGAGAGGGATGAGTCTGGGGGGTTAGTATGGCTTTGGAACCAACTTGGCTCTTCTGATGACAACCTGCCTTGTTCCAGATGGTTCCTGTGCAAGCTCCCCTTCGTTAGCATGCTAATTTATTCTGACTCATCATCGGGAAGCTGCTGCAGGCGGGGCTGGCGCACACCTCGATGCCAGAGCACGACCCGGGGGCTGTGATTCCCAGCTGGAACAGGAGCCCTCCCCGGGGGCTGTCACCAACGCCGGGAATAAAGAGAACAGTTGGGGACGAGGCTTCGGCGGCAGCCTGAGCAGCTTGTAATCTCCCCTCCGGTGGCCCTGACATTCTGTGACAGGATCGGGAGAGCAGGGCTGGAGACGCAGACTCTGGGAGCGCTCGTGCTGCGAAGGTCCTGGTAGAGCACGAATGTAGCTGAAACATAGGGAGGCATGGGGAAAAAAGACCCAAAGCAGAGACCTCAGTCTGACATTTCTCTGTCAAAGCCAGTGCCTGGGCGGGGCAGAGCCTCCAGGTGTGGGCCCAGGTCCCGGCCTCACCTCTGTCCTCTGGTCGCAGGCGTGCAGCTCACCAAGGCCAGGATCCGGGGACAGGCGGGAGGGAAGGTGGAGCCTCTCACCGCCCCGTGCGCACCACCAGCAGACCTGTGCCTCCCACTGCAAGGCTCACGAGCCCGCCCAGAGACATCTCCTGCTCACCAGGGTAAGCACAGCCCCTGCCAGACACCTGTGAGCTCTCTACAGCAGCCGGGCGGCTGTGAGGCAGGAGAGACAGGGCAAAGACCTGGTCCTCCAGGACAGCCCCAGCGGTAAGCTGGCCCTGGACGGGCCTTCCCTGCCTCGCCCCACCACACCCTGGGCGCCTCGGGGAAACCCAGCCTGCGAGGGGGGCAGGGAGGCAGGCCCTGCCTTCAGAACAGCACTCTGACCCATCGAACTGGGCAAAACTCACCAACATGGCCACGCTGACCACTGGGGCCTGGAAGACAGGAGATCCATCCTGGCCAAGGTTCCCAGGTAAAACTCAGTGCCCCCCACAGGCTCCCTACCCAGGCCTCCCCAGGCCTCCCTCCCACCCAGGGCTGCTGGCTGCCCTCCTGGACCTTGAGGCTCCCTGCCACTCAGCCCCCAGTGCTCTGCAGAGAGGAGTTCCCTGCCCCCTGGGAGACAGTGACCAAGTTACCAGGACACAGTGAGCAGGGTTCTGGAATCCCCAGCGCCCCTTCCACATTGTCTGCAGTTTCCTGGCAACCGGAGGGCCTGTTTCCACTGAGAAGGAGGGAGTCTGAGCCGGGTGCTGGGCCCCGTGCGCGCTGGGCAGCCCTGGGCGCTGGTCGTAAGGACCGGGAATGTCAGCATGAAGCAGGTGCTGAGGCTCCCCCACTCGTGGGAACACGGTGGAGGCAGACGGCCATGTGGGGGGAGGCCCAGGGACCAGGATGCCCCGGGGTGGGGGGGAACACTGGTGGGGAGAGGTCAGAGCCCACTGGTGTCCTGGTGCCGGGATGACACTGGAGACCCACCCCCACCCCCACACTTTCTGCTGGGAACGATCGGTACTGTCATCTCTCTCCCTCTGGGAATGCTCGGCCCCCCACCCGGCCGGGCCATGAGAGTGGCCACCTCGGCTGCAAGAGAGGGAGACAGAAGGAGGAGCGGCGGGCTCTGTGATAGTCTTCCTGTCCACAGCACCCAGCTAGAGCAGTGTTCTCCCTCCAGAAAACAGGCAGCAAGGAACACCACCCGCCACGTGGTGGGTGAAGGGCGAGTGCCTGTCCACCCCAGCCCGCCCAGGACAGTCCTCGGTGCATCTGGGGCCCTTACGTAGGTGTTGGAAGGAGCCAGCGATCCCACGTGTCCTGGGTGCATGGAAAGTCGTAGAGACTGAGACACCCTGTCTGAACTCCAGAGCCGACCAGGAGAAGCACCAGTCCGGGAAGAAGGCCTGTGTGAAGGGGGAGCAGGGAAGGCTGGGGGAGGCCGGCCTGGCCGGGGTGGGCGGCCCGGCAGGACCCCCATGCGAGATGATTTCAGAAGCACAGGGGCTTGGATGTGACTCGGCACGGCCCGGGAGCCATGCAAGGTGCACCACTGACTTCATCAGCAAGGTGCGTCAGACAGCCGTGGGGTACCCCCTCTTGCAGGGGGTTGTCACGTCCTGACCCCGGCCGCTGCGTGCCCACCTGTCTGGGAGGAATCCCTGCTATCACCTTGCTACACTAACACCTGTTAAGTGGGACACAGGTGCTGGATGGTGAGCCGAGTTCACCAACAGGCCACAGACAAAGTGAGATCGAGAAGTCTAGACACACAGGTTCTGGAGGAAGGGCCCCATGCCTCCAGGAGGCACGCAGGAAGGTCAAGGCAGGGCACAGGGAGAGAGGCAGGACCTGGGGCTGTTCCCGGGGTCTGCAAGAGGGGTATGTTGCGATTCCCGAGCTAGGGTCTGATTGGTCCAGTAGAACCCCAAGAGTGGGGTTTTGGTCAGCCCTGTGGGGGTCTTCTCTGGGGGGAGCACACAGGGGGAAGGCCCGGGCTCTAGGGAGACCTCAGGGAGTCTAATCGGGGACGTGCATTTGCTTGGGGCTCTGCAGCTGCCCTCTGATGGCTGCACTTGCGTGGGGGGGGTCCATGTGTGGCTCCCAGGCCACAGAGCCACATGGCATCATGCAGCAGCTGAACCACACTCCACACAACCCCACCCCTGGTGAGGTGGGTGGGAGGCAAGTGGGAGAGAGAAGAGGGTCAGGGAAGCTGTGGGGATCGTGCCACGGTGGCCACAGAGGGTCCCACACTGGTGGTCACAGTGTCTGTGTGGTGGCGTCCACAGCCCGGCCACACCTCGGCTCAGACTACAATGTGTGGTTTTAAAAAAAATCACCTGAACTTCTAGGTTCCTCCTCATTTTCCAAGCCTTATTCTCCAAACTCCCTTTGATTCTGTGGATACCTGATGATGTCCCCCCACTAAGTTCCCTTTCTGCTTCAATGATCCACAGTTGGGTTCTGATTTTTGCAACCAAGAAACCTGAGTAACTCAAACATGGGTTCCAGGAGTGGGGTGAGGGTGACAAGCCACAGTGGAAGGGGCTGGGGCCAGCCACACATGCCTCGCGGGCGTTTGGAGGGTAATGATGCCGCCCAGCACATATGGCACTGATGCCTCAGAGCGACACCTGGGATGGCCGGAGGAAGCTGGCAAGGACCGCCGGCTTGGGACGCCGAGCAGACCCAGGCAGGGGCCTTACAGGACACAGACCCTGGCAGGGGATGTACAGAACAGAGATCCTAGCGGGGGCTGCACAAAACACGGGTGATTCCAGCTTCTGGGTAGCTGTTGTCAGAACTGGGGCTTCAAAGAAAGAAAACACACTCCAATCCCAATTCCTGGTTTAGAGACTGAACCCGGATCCTAGCTGAGACTGCCTTAGGAAACGTCTGGCCTCTAGCAGATGCAGGGACGGAGGCCACCGCTCCCTTCAGAGGTGACTCCTTCCAGGCACAATGTCGACTTTGGGACGCACAGACTCAGAGTGTCTCTGATGTGACCCAGGGCCACCATCCACAAAGAATGGGCCCCCCAGGATTTAGAAGGCGCTTTGAATGCCTCTGCGGTACGCAAATCAGAGAGGGCGCTCAGGGGACCTGGGGTAAGTGGCGTTCTGAGCTGTCTGCTCCGAGGTGCACCTGGGGTGCTCCGCTAGCCCTCCCACGGCTCGCTCCGGTTCCCGAGAGTGTCGCTGGAAAAGCACCCAGCGGAACAGTTAGCTCCTGACCCTGGACTGAGGAGGAGCCCAGTGGGGACCCAGTGCCCTGCCTACTGCCAAACCCCAGAGTTTCAGCACGTTCCTGGAGGGAGTCAGACACATAGGCACCGTCCCCCAAAGACGAGGAATGCACTTACTGCCCAAGTGCGGCTGGTGAGGATCAGAGGCGGACATGGGCGTCGACGTCACCCGGGGCTGGATCTGGCAGCAGCTGCTCCGGATGTGGGGGCCTCGTGGGGGAACCAGCCAAGCACCTGCTGCCCCGTGTGCTGGCAGATTTGGGCAGAAGCTTCTCCCCGCTCTTGTCTCAGGCACGTACCCCAGTGCGGCCCACAGAAGTTTGGATCGTTCCACGGGAACCCGGGCCACGTGGGGACCTTACGCTGCAGGACGTGGCACCTGGCCTGCCAGAGGACAGAAGGTAAGCCCGCGAGGAGGCATGACCTCCCAGCGGAGCTGTGTGTCCGAGAGTCTGGTGGCCTGGGACTTGCCGGGACATCCCGCCTTGTCCCGCAGCTGCTAAGAAAGAGGCAGCAAGCACAGGGCCCTTGGAGTGTGGAGGAAAGACCTCCCAGGGCAGAGCCCCCAGCTCCACGTGGGACAAAGCCAAAGCAGAGCCCATGGATGGTCCCTGAGGAGCGGGGACGTCTGCAGGGGTGCAGACAGGAATTCCATGCAGGTTGCACCAGTGGCCCCAGTGGGAGGACCCTCTGCAGCCCCTGACCCCCCTCACGTGGAGAAACAGCGCCCGGCTCAGGCCAAGGGGGCTGCGGACCCCGATAGTGGGACAGCAAATGCCGAGGGGGCCCGAGCTGCCGCGGTGGTGGGACGCTGCACCCACCCTGCTCCATCACCAAGCAGCTGTGTCCCCGTCCAGTATCTGTTGCACCTGGGGCTCCCTCCATGGCCAGCTGGGGGGGCGTGGTCCACCAGGTAGGGGCCCAGTTCACAGACGGCTACACCTGTTGCTTGCTTACGAGAGCCCCAAGGGGCCTGTTACCCGTTGTGGACCCAGTGCCCGGTCCCTGCTCTGCCCTGGCCACACCCTGCATGTCCACCAGGTCTGCGGGCCCCCAAGAGGCTCAGGCAACCCCAAACGAGATTGTCAAGATTGTCGAAAGCCCATTTAAAGCACATGGTAATTACTTCCAGGGGGTTTATCGTCCTGGAGAGTCGCGAGCCACGCCCCCCCAGCCAGGAAGGCCACATTTCACCATCAAGGACACGACCCTGGGTATTTACAGACGGTAATGAGACTGTCCACTGCTCGCTGTTGCCATAAATAAGCAGCAAAACTGCTGAGTTTCACGCAATTCTCCCTGATTGCCTGGAAGGCGCCATTATTTTAATAAAAAAAGTAATCAGCCAGCCTCCCCAGCATCTCAGGCTCGGTGTTAATTACAGAGCGGCGGGCGGGGAGCAGCACGTTGCCTGTCATCACGGGGGGTGGGGGGCTCTTTTATGTTAAAAAGAGTGAATTTAAAGAAAGAGGAAGCATGTGCTCCCCTTAACAATAACAGTGATCATGCGGGACGGCCTTCTGACCCACAAGACAGACACTGCTACCCCCACGGGTCTTCCCGGGGTCAGGGCAGCCACCGGCCTCCTCCACGCCCATGCCTCTTGGTTCCCCGGGGAGCAGGGGAGCCAGAGGGGACCCCAGCACCATCCGGGCCAAAGCCAGGGAAGGAGCAGCGCTGGGCTGGGCTTCCCAGACAGTGCGGGGACAGGGGAAGACCCAGGTGTCGGGCTTCCTTCCCTCTTTCACCCCCTGTGTCCTCTGTCCTGCACCTTCCCCCTGCCTGGAGCACGACGCAATGCCGGAGGTGGGGCAGTCGTCTTGCAACCGTGAGGCTATAAGCAGAAGAACAAAAGCTTCATTAGGGATGGCTGGCCAGAAATACAGGCGGTGCCGAGGCCCAGGGAGCAGAGTTCCGAGGCTGCCTTACTCCACGGTGCCCGTCACACCAGAAATGTCCAGCCCATTCAGTGAAGAAACTGTTGTGAGTTTTATTTAATCCCTAAGTGGTTCGTCCAAGAATAATTGTTACTAATTTAAAACAAACAAAGCCACTAGAGAAATTTTAAGTGGCCTCATCTGTAACTGTGGGCTCCCTGATACCGGGCTCCTGCATGTCCTGGGCCCACACTGCTGCTGGCCCCTAGGACGTCGGGGGGCACCCTCTGACTTTGCGGCCAGTGAGATCGGGCAGAAGTGATTGTGTCCCTTCTGGGAGCCTCCTTCAGTTGTCAGTCTCTTTCCCTGTTTGGACAAATGTGAGGGCACGTGCCTGCTGGGGGGCAGCTGCCCTGGGACCCTCTGCAGGCTGTGGGGGGGGCGAGAGGTGAGCCGGGGGAGTCCCCGGGGCTGGTGATGGCTTGTCAGCCTCTTCTGAGGAACACGAACAGAGGCCCTTGTGTCAGAGGACACGGTGGGGAAAAGTGAAGCCGGGGAGAAATGAAGTCTCCTACTGCATTGGATATTGAGGCTTTAACTGCAACCCTGCACTGAGTTTCAGAATGAATAGGGAATGCACCGCTCGATTTCTGTTCACTTTCCCAGTACAATCATTTGGTGGCACGGCGCATGGCCTGTGAACCAGCACCACAGGCTTGTCTCACGCCCTCCCTGAAGTGAAGGCCTCTTCCCTCGCGCCGTCCTCAGGCACCACCTTCTGTTCTGAACGGGATAGCGCCCACAGGGGCTGGTGTTCAGGGCTCCTCCTGGCGTCTGGGCGATCGCTGTTTCCCGTCTCATCAGGTCCAGGAAGCTCTGCCGTCCCTGTGGCCAGGGTCACACTACATGTTAATGGGATCGTCAGAACTGGCCACTGTTGAGAGACTGGCCAGGAAGGGTGGGCAAGGCCTGCGTGCAGTGCCCGGAACCCTGTCCATCCCCGGGATCCCGGGGCCCCAACCTTCCCCTCCCCTCCCTCTTCTACCCCTCAAGCCGCCTCTCCAGGGCCCTCTCCCCTCCCGTTCCCGGAGACACACCGCCGGGCCCTGCAGACAGAATCCAGGTCCTGTGTCCTCTGGCAAATGTCAGGGCCCCGGGGTCCTGGGCCTGTCAGCAGCTGCCTGGCGAGGCCGGCTCCCAAGCCCGTGGTGGGGTACACAGGGCAGCGGTCAGGAGGATGGGGGCTTCTGGTTTCCCTGCAGGCCCAGCCCAGGGGAGACAACCCCAAAGTCCCTTCGACCTGTCCTGGCAAATGTCACCAGGCCCGTCCCTGACAGGCAGCCTGCAGATGCGAGATGGCGCAGTGGGGAGCACTAATTGCCGCTAGCCCCAGGCCCCCACTCGCAGACGCCCCAACCGTCTCCAGTCAGTGGGCCCCACGCGGACAACAGGGCCGTGTGGCAGCCGGGTGCAGACTCCGAGGGGTCGCCTGATGGAATTGGTGGTAGAAAATCTACTTTGTAATAACGCTGTTCCTAAAAGTGAAATGCCATTTAGAGGCTCTGTTTCCGAGGGAAAGCAGGCTTTATGTCCATGTGCGTCTTGGAGAAGCAGGCACCTCTCCGCTCACTGCCCCGGCTGGGCCCAGCGTGGGGTGTGGGGCCCGGGACCTCCACAGGGACGGTGCCTGGCAGGGGTCTCTGTGAAGCTGCCGTTTAGAGGGAAACCAAATGCCTCTGCCCGCCCTCGGCCCCAACAGTGGGCACCAGCAGGATGGGACCCAGAGAGCAGGCGGGGGGCCAGCTGGGGAGACCAGCGGTGCCAAGGGGCAGCCGTCTCCTGGCTCGTCTAGGAAGGAAGCAGGATTGAAGACCCTCGCTCCCTCCAGCCCCCAGTCGCTGCTTCACTCAGCTCGGCCCGAGTCTGTGCCACTTACCTGCAGAGCCAGGCAGTGAGATGGCTGCTGGCACCGTCTCAGAGGGGCCGTGGCTGAGCCACAGAGCCAGCAGGTGGCCATGCGGGCACAGGAGCCTGGGTCTGCAGCCAGCTCCTGGGTCTGGAGGCTAATTTCTTGCTGAGTCTGGACTCGGAGGGGTTGGATGGCACCGGGTAGGGGAGGAAGCCTGGCCACAGGTGAGGGGTCACTCACGTGGCTGTCCTGACGGAGCCTGAGGCTGGAGACGTCACAAGCCTTCCTAAGCCACATGGCCAGGACACTTGGTGGCCTCCTGCGTGACCTGGGCTTCCCTACAGCACGGGAGCCGGATTGCAGGGGGGCTGCCGCAGAGGGCCCGGTGAAACTGTCTCACCTTTAGGGCCAAGAAATCACACAGCATCACACCCCCCACGCTCTGTTCACCTGCCGAGACCCCACGGAGACCAGCCCTATTCAGGAAGGGAAAGGAGGCTGCCTGATGGGGGACGGTGAGCGCCTGCACGGGCCTTAGGGGAGCAAGACCGACTCACCCAGCTGTGTCTCTCTGTCTCTGTCTCTCTCTGTCTCTCTCTCTCTGTCTCTAACTCTCTCTGTCTCTGTCTCTCTCTCTGTCTCTGTCTGTCTCTGGATCTCTCTGTCTCTTTCTCTCTCTGTCTCTCTGTCTCTAACTCTCTGTCTCTCTGTCTCTGTCTCTCTGTCTCTCTCTCTCTGTCTCTCTGTCTCTGTATCTCTCTGTCTCTGTTTCTCTCGCCCCCCTCTCCAGCCCTGGGGGGAGCAGCTGCCATGACACGAGGCCGCTCTGTGGAGAGGCCCGTGTGACAAGGAACTGACCTCTCTGGCCAGCAGCCAGTGGGGACCTGAGGCCACCAGGAGGCCAGCGAGGGGGCCTGGAAGCGGGCGCCCGGCCGAGCCCTCAGCCGCCGCAGCCCCGGAGCAACCCGGAGGCACGTGGCTCACCCCGGGTCCTGAGCGTGGACACGGCGAGGCGGGAGCAGGAGCGGTTCTCAGCCTCTCAGCGCGGGCTGACGGACACACAGCAGCAGAGAAGGAGACGTGCTCGTGGTCTGGGGGCAGCAGGGGCCACTCAGAGTCTGTTGTTCTTGAAGGGTCTGTGTGGTTTAGAGGCACTTAGAGAGGCACAGCTGTACCTGGGGTTCGCTCCAAACCACCCGGGTGCAGGGACAGGCTGCCGGGAGGGGTGAGCACTGTGAGTCCTCTGTGTGGCCTACTCGGCCTTGGGTGTGCCTGGATTCAAAGAGCTCACACGTGGGGGAGCAGGCAGGCCCGCCCTGGGGCGCTGACCCAACAGCCCCCTGCCTCTCCTGGAGGCGGCCGCCCGCCCCCCCACCTTACCTCCCACAGCCTCTCCCACCTGCCACGGGCCCTGCAGGCAGGACACTCCCTGGGGCAGAAGGCCTGGCCTCAGGGGAGTTGGCCCACCACCAGGCTTCGGGGAGCCACAGCGTCAGCCCACTGACTCGAGGTGGGACAGAGGGCAGGTGGGGGCCCTGCTGGGAGCTCCCTGGGGATCCCTGAGTTTGGAGGTGGGTGGACCCCACAGGCTCGGTCCTCAACACTGCCACTCCGTCCTTGGTGAGGGGAGAGCCCGGAAGACGGGGCCACGTGTGTCCTGCTCCCCTGCGTCCTTCCTGCACACCGTCCCTGCTGTCCCGGCCGAGCCTCCGCCTGCCCTGCCTCCTGCGTCCAGCAGCCTCCTGCCTTCCTCCCTCCTAAAGGCCCTCTGTGGGGACCTGGCAGCCCTGACTCCGGGGCCAGGAGCCTGAGCTGGACATTCAGGCCGACCTCCCAACCCAGCCCCAGGGCCCACACTGCCCCCCACTGCCCCATCCCTGCAGGCCAAGCCATGGCCTCCAGGCCAGGGTCAGCAGAGGCCCCTCGTCCCCTGGAACCTCATTCGTGCACTGCTGTGGCCGTTGTGGGGTGTCCTGTCTTTGTACAACAGGCCAGGCAGGACTTCCCCGGGAAGAAGAGCCCAAGGGCTTCTCGGCCAGGACTGTGAGCGCAGAGGGCCACGTCCCACTGCAGCACGGGGAGTGACTCTGAGACGTGTGCTCTGTGCCCACCTCACCGTCCAAGGAACCGCCCAGTGGGGACGGATGCCTTTAAGGTCCACGCGACACTGAGTATCGGCCCACCCACCCCAGAAGTCTGCTCCCACCTGCCCTCCTCACAGCGCCCCTATAAGCCCTCCCCACCAGGCAGGCAGAACACAGTGGGATTACAGTGTTTCCTGCCCTGAGCCTTGACCCGCCAGCCTGCGTGCACAGGGTGCCCACTGCCCAGCTCCTCAAAGTGTCTCTCCAAAGGGACAAGGGAGCAGCAGGCCCCGGTACGGGCACCCGTGGGCAGGCAATCAGAGGGCCGAGACCCCCCAGGGACCCTGAGCCTTTGCATCAGGCCCGCCCGGGTCCGTCCTGGGCCGGGGACCTCATGCCGGCAGGGATGGCCGGGCAGCAGAACCAGATTCCTGTCCCCTCCCAGCCTCACCTGGTTGCGCTGGTGCCCCGGCCAACCAGCCCAGCACCATGGAGCCAACCTGTCTCCACTCCAGTATGCCCTCCTTCCCGGCTGATCCAACCGGAGACTTCCAACGTCATCGTAATTTACAAGGCAGCTGGAGCACAGGATATTTTTAATAAAAATTAGGTACAAGCAGATACAGGGGATTAATAGTTGTATTACGATTTTATAGTTCTCCATATACAGCGGCGTGGAAAAGACAATCAGAGAGCAGAGCCATTTCAGGCAGATAAAATGGGGCATTTATTTTTAATGGAAAGAGAATTTCAGGACTCACCCAGCCGTGGAAAGAGAGCTGCTGACGGTCCTCACCAGCTGGAACAAAGAGGAGGCTGGAGGTGTGGTGGCCTCTCCGAAGAGCCTCCTCTGGGTCCGGGGAGAGGCCCCTGGGTTTGCTGAGCACAGGAGGGAATCACCAGGTAGAAATCTTCAGCCCAGAATCAGAGGGACCTGGGATGGAGCCTTGCAGGCATGTCTAAGTCTCTGTGAGTCTCAGTGTCCCCATCTGCACAGCAAGAACTGGGTGAGCTCTTAGGAAAAGCAGAGCCCACAGGAGGGTGTCATCGAAGCTAGGACCTGCCATCACCTCTGCTCTCCGCCTGGGGAGCAAACACTGAGCTGTCCTCCCTGAAATCACAGCTGTGCCTTACATCCAGCCCAACCCTGCTAGCCGCGTCCCTGGGCCTGCCTCAGCCAGGACGTGGGGCCCAAGCTCAGGCCTGGGGACGGCTTCCCCAGAGCTCCCCAGCAGAAGCCACGTCTCTCCAGGAACCACCAGGAGGCTTTGACGCTCAGGGCTTGGAAAACGCACCACGGGTTGGAAGGCATCCGGCGGGAGCTGCAGCAGCCAGGAGCCCCTGTGGCATCCCAGAGGGTGGGAGCCGGCCTGGTGCCGG
The DNA here is from genome assembly GCF_002007445.2 of Ailuropoda melanoleuca. Classification (NCBI taxonomy): domain Eukaryota; kingdom Metazoa; phylum Chordata; class Mammalia; order Carnivora; family Ursidae; genus Ailuropoda; species Ailuropoda melanoleuca. Next base: position 41,015,187 of record NC_048231.1, read on the forward strand.
GCAGCAAGAGGCCAGAGCTTTGGAGACCTGGGGCAGGACAAGGGCACCCGGGGTACCCATCCCACCTGGTCCAACCTGCGGCCTGAGGGAAGGAACCCTTCCTGGAAAAGGTCATCTGGCTATGGACTGGCCTTCCCTGGCCACAAGACTGCTGCCCGGAGAGCCACCTCTGGCCACCACCTGGCCTTCCACAGGGCACTGCTGCCCCCAAGGGCCTCTCTTCAACCGCACGAGGTGAGTGACGGGCAGAGCTCGCACCACGCACGGGCCAGGCCCAGTCCCTACCACCCCGTAGCCTGATAGGACGCAGGATGGCCTCCGAAGATGGGCTCGGCCCCAGCTGGGTTGGTTGGGGTTCACTGTGCTCTGGGGGTTCGGGGCTGGGAGGGATTAGGGCCCCTCCACCCTGAGAATCCTCACTGTCTGGTCTGGAAGCGAGTTGGCCGCCGGCCTCAGAGCCAGGCGAGGATGTGCCGGTGGAGGCGGAGCTCCCGCCACGGCCCGAAGGGCACTGAGACCGTCTCAGGACCAGCCTCTGAGGACCTGGAGGACACGGAGCCTGCACAGCTCAGACCACGTCAGCCATCCCCCTGGGAGCGGGGGCCTGAGTCCCGCACACGGAACCCCCGGGGGCACGGGGCGCACGGGGTGGAGGGCAGCAGTGGGGCCCCGCACATGGACGAACCAGCCATCCATCAGTCCCGCACACAGAACACACGTTGGAGGCGGCAGCAGCAGGGGCCCCCCGTGCCGGGCCCCCCAGAACAGGGAGGCGGGCATGGAGCGCCCACTTTCTAAATCACACAAATTAATTTAGAAATCAGAGCGGCTCCTGCAGCTAGACTGCAGATTTCAAAACAGCTTAACAGATTACCAAACCCCCTTTAAGAAGACAAATTACGCCGGCTCTTCCCGCCTGCCCGGTTAATTATGCATGCGCTGTCGTGAGGCCTCGTGAAATATTCACCAGCTGTGGGCTGGAGCTCACCACTCGCAGCCTCATTTCTGTGCGGGCCCCAGCCATCGCGCCCCACGCCGCCCTGGCACCAGGGGACCGCCAGCCTTGGGACCTCCGGACCCACAGGTACCCCCACCCACCCAACCGTGCACCTGTCGCCTCTACCTTGGAGGCCCAAAGCCTGCCCCCCAGAGCAGAGCCCACACAGACTCTTCCCACCCTCCCCACACGCTCAACAACTGAGGCCTGTGGGGAACCATGTCCAGTGCCAGGCACAGGCTCTTCCTGGCCCCAGCTGCAGGCCTCCCCCTCCCGGCCAGCCCCTCCACACCGTCCCCATAATCAGTGTCTGTGTCCCCCAGAAGGAGACAGGGCCCCCCACCTCCAGTGGTGTCTTCCTCATCCTGAGTATTCAGGGGGACAGCAGAAGGAGGTCCCCGCCATCCCGGGTGGCCTTCACTGGTGAGGGCTGTGGCCCTGACTCCGTAGGCAGCCACAGCCCCTGCACCAGCCTCCTTCCCGCGGTCCCAGCATGTCCCCCAGCTCACACTGGGCACCACAGCCCACTCACAGGGAGACAGTCCTCTGAGCGTCCCTGAGAGGACTGAGTGAGGACACCAGGGGATCATCACCTTCCTCCCCTTCCAAGCTTGGCAGCCAGAGGGGCTCAGCGTTGCAGGGACAGCAAGTGCCCACCGTCCCCTGGAGACCATCTAGCCCCCCAGGCTGCTCCCTCTCCCTCCGGACCACCCAGCGTTCACGAACTCCTTCCTTCCCTCACACCCGCTGGGCACCAGCCCCTCCAGGCCTCACGCAGGGGTCTTAAATCTCTCAGCCACTGACCCTGGACTTTGTCCTCAGCAGGGGACACTCAGGGTCCAGACGGCACCAGGCTGGTGTGGGCCGGTGACGGTGAAGCAGGTGACACCAAGTGACGGGCAGCCAGACAGCTCTTAGAAGAAGCACCCTCCTCTGCGAGGTTGGGGTCACCAGGCCAGTGCCCCCACTTGAGAAGCTTAGAATCACAGACCCTCAGAGCCAGAGGGACCCTCAGCTGTCACCAAACTGGCCGTTGATGGAGGGAAAGCAGAGACCTGGGCTCCAGGGAACTCACCTGCCCCGCGGGCACCGGGACCACCTGCCCTGCCCCCCCGGGGGCTCCCATGACTCCGACAGAGTGAGAGATCAGCCCCCAGATGTCCTTCACAGATGTTCCGCCTGATTAAGTCCACATTAACGAGACAGAAAGGACAGGTCCGCTGGCACCCACGCACCCCCACTCGACTTGGAGAGATGCACTGCCGGGCCCTGGGCTCACAGGGGTAGGGGGGCTGCCGTGCACATGCCACACACGTGTGCACACACGCAGAGACGTGTGCTCGAGTGTATGCCCACCACCATGGGCACACGCGTGCACGTGCCTACTGGACACGCCACCCAGGTATAGAGGCGCACACACGCTCCAAATATGGCCACGCAGAAGCGCCGGAAGCCACTAACAGACGCGTCGCCTTGTGGCTCCTCCGCGGGGCCGGGTGGGAGGCACTGACCGGCGGGCGTCCTCTGCTCATGTCCCTCTCCGTACAGAGGAGCTGAGGCCGAGAGAGGGATGGGGACTCGTTCAGGGTCTCCCAGCCAGCTGGCAGCCAGCCTGGACCAGAACTCCCCTCAGGGCTGGGCCGAGCGAGCAAGGCAGGTGCACGCAGGTGCAGGGGCGCGGGGGTGCAGGGGTCCCACCGGAATCTATGTGCACGCACCTCGGGGGCCCCCACAGTGCCACGGCCTGCCCTCACCGTGGTTGGGTCTGTGCCGTCTTCCCTCCCTGGGTGGCGGCCCAGCCTCATGCTTCTGTGATGGTTGCAGTGTGGCTGGAACGTGGAGTCTGTCGTACCCTCACTCGGAGCCCACGTGTGAAGATGCGGGAGATTCCCTCTTTGTGTCCAATGTCCAGCCTCGCCGGGGGGCGGGGATGCTGGGTGGCAGGACCCTTGCATCCTGGCCTGACGCTGTCGGGTTGCTGGGTGCTGCTCAACTCTGACAGGGCATGGCCCCCACCCCCGGGATCAGGGGTGCACAGTGATGGACGGCTCTGGGTGCAGGGGCTTGAGACTGGGCTTCCGGCCCTCCGTCCCAGTCCCAGCCGTCTGTCCCTACCCATGTCCTGGGCAGCACCCAGAGGCAGATCAAAAAAATTTCACTCCCAGCTTCCCCGGGCCACCTGAGTGCCATGACTCGCCTCACCCAGGGAGAAGGAGACAGCCCCGATCCCGCCCCCAGCCGCCAGCCCGGCTGGAGCCTCTGAGGGACCTAGCATGATCCGCGCCTGTGCTGCACGCCGCCCTCCCCATCCCCCTTCTAAGGTACCAGCAAGCCACACGCGCTGAGGCCACCCACCTGCCACCCCCTCCCAGAGCACCTCACAGAGCAGCCTGTGGTTGGATGGACACCCTTGGCTTTCTCTGCAAGGAAAAGACAAGTCAGTCCCTCCAGAGGGAGGCGCTGGGCCGCGCGTGGGGGCACCAGGGAGCTGGCAGCAAGCTCCCCCAAGCCAAGCCGGTCAGGTCTGTGCCTTTGCGCTCACTTTGGAAACTGTCAGTTCAGCAGTCTGGCTAACTACCTGCTCGGCGGTGGCCTTAAAACTGTCCACACTCATAAATCACCCGAGATTTAAATAAAGCGCTGGTGGCAGGTGATTTTTCAGAACCCCCCACACTCGCGCACAGGATCGTGGGTGGGGTGGACAGAAAGCGAATTAAGACGGGGTTGAGAACAGAGCAGCAGCCCGTCCCCCAAGGAGTTTACGGGGGAAGGTGGGGCACCTTGTGCGGACAGCACTGGGGCCACGAGAGGACAAGGAGGCCTCCCCGCCGCAGGCTCTTCCCCTGCTTAGGCCCCCACCCCACGTCGGAGACACCGCCAGCTTGCAGCCTGCCCACGAAGAGCTCCTCACGCGGGTCTCACTCACATGGGTGTGGAGCTTTCCTCCCCCTGGGTTTTCTGGGTAACAGCAGGAAGCCTTTTCTTAAGCAGCGGAAGGACTGAGAGGGAATCAGGCACGGAGCAAAGAAGTGGCCACAAAGTGCTGTGTCTAGGGCTCCCCCAGGGTATCTGCTTTGCCCCCGCAAGCCCCAGGGCATTGGTCCCATGAGCACAGCTAGGAGGGGGAAGGAAGAGAAACACATGCCTCCTTGGGACATCTTCCAAGACCACCCCCACATCAAAGCAGAAGGAGAGTGGCCCTCCACGTCTGCCTTCCTGCTCTGGTGCTCACCCGTTCATTCAGCAGACTCTCGGAGCCTGCCTAGGGTCAGAGTCTACCCTCTGTGATCTGCGGTCAGGGCTCCACGCGAGCTGGGACCGGGGCTCAGGGGGCCCTGGGACCACAGCTCAGTGTGGGCTGGGATGTGGTCTCAGTGTGCGCTGGGACCAGGGCTCAGTGTGTGCTGGAAGCAGGGCTCAGGGTGCGCTGGGACCAGGTCTCAGTGTGGGCTGGGATGTGGGCTCAGTGTGTGCTGGGACCAGGTCTCAGTGTGGGCTGGTACCAGGGCTCAGTGTGTGCTGGAAGCAGGGCTCAGGGTGCGCTGGGACCAGGTCTCAGTGTGGGCTGGCATGTGGGCTCAGTGTGTGCTGGGACCAGGTCTCAGTGTGTGCTGGAAGCAGGGCTTGGTGTGGGCTGGGAGCAGGGCTCAGTGTGTGCTGGGACCAGGTCTCAGTGTGGGCTGGGATGTGAGCTCAGTGTGCGCTGGGACCAGGGCTCAGTGTGGGCTGGGATGTGGGCTCATTGTGCACTGGGACCAGGGCTCAGTGTGGGCTGTGATGTGGGCTCAGTGTGGGCCAGAGTCAAAAGTCTGTGGAACAGGCTTGGAGAGGTGGTCTGACAGGCTCACGGTCACACAGCTGGTGACAAATGCTGCTGGACCCCATCTGTCCCTCCCTTCCCCTACCTACAGGCAGTGGTACTTGGTCCAGCTCCCACCTCCCTGTAGCCCATATCTGGACTGTGAGTCCTACTGAGCTCCCTGGACACTGGCCAATGCAAGGACGGCCACCGAGCACACAGGAGGATTCTGGTGGACACCGAGGCTGTGGCCCCCACCCACTCCTCCAGGGAGGGTCCCTCCCCACCACCCAGAGGGAGAAGGTCCCCTGCCAGGTCCAGGCTGCCCCAGAGTGGGGAAGAAGTCAGGGGTCCTCCTGGCTCCCCAGCCCCGGAGCTTATTCCCAGAGCACCCCCAAGGGACCCCCGCCCTCCTTCATGCTCCTTTGTAAGACCCCCAGCAGGAGGACCCCCAAACCAGCAGGGGCAAACGGTCATCAGCACCCCATGCTTCCGGTCTGCTGCCACTCTCAGGAGGGTGGCCTGTGGCCTCTGATGTAGCACCCACCCTGACTCCCAGTGAGGGAGGGGGCCAGGCCTTTTCCCAGAATGCATCTGGCTCCAGGCACAGCAAAGGAAGACGGGGGAGGTGTGGCCCTGAGGTCAGTTGTCATGGGAAACACAGGGTGTGTGGCCCTCCCTGGGCACCAGGACTTATGGTTGGGCCCCTGCAGCCTGGAACCCATCCCCTAGCCCACGGCCTCCTGGGGGGGCCCCGGCCTGCACCCCATTCCCTCCAGGCCCAGCCAGGTGGAGCCCTTCATATGTGGGCAGGAGGCCAGCCGAGGAGCAGGGGTGCTCCTGAGGAGGGCATGCCCCCTCAACTAGGCTGTGATTCCCGCAAGGCCTCCCAAGACCCCAGGCGTGCTGTCGGAGCTGTGAGCCCGCAGTGTCCTCTCTCACCCGCAACTGCACTTGGTGGGTCCTACCTTTGGGAACGCCCTGCCCTCATTGGCTCCCCGCGGGTACCGAAGCTGCTGCCCTGCTAGCCCGCTAGCCCAGAGCCCAGGCCTGCCTAACCCCTGCATCCCTCCCGGCCACCCCAGCCACCTAAGACACGCCTGGCCTCCTGGCCGGTCCTCCAACGCCACCTGGTGGCCTGTCTGCCCAGGCCCATGGCCAACCACACTCCTGGGCCTCTGGCCTTGGCTGCTTCTGGGCTAGACTGGACAACCGTCCTGGACCTTACCGGGCTGGACTCCCTGAGCACAGGTTGGGGACCCCAGGGCCTGCCACCCCGAGTCCTGGCTGGGGAGGGGCCCGCCCGGTCTGAGCAGTTTGCTGGAGCGGCACCCTAGGTCTCCAAAAGCGGTTTTCCTCATCAGAAGGAGCTCCATCCCCTGAGGGTAAAGGCAATAAAAAGCACATAAATGCAAGAAATTCGAGCTGGCCCAGACGGAGAGGGGCCCATCCTGATTGCTAATCAAATTCCCATTCCTGAAGATCTTTAAAATCCTTCCTGCATTGTTATTGTCTCCAAAGAGCTGTTATCACTCGTATAAAAAAAAACTTATAAAAAATTCTAATCAACACTGGCGTTAAAGCGCGGGTGCCCCCGCGCCCAGCTCACAGCACCGCGAGGGGCATTTATGAGGCGTTTCACGCCTCGGGCTGTCCCCTCAGCCTCAGAGCTTCCGTTGCCCATCACCGTGATAAAGAGGGTGTTTTGTGACTCAAAATTTATTTATTAACACGCAGTATTTTCCACACGAGTCTCCCGGGCAGTGTGGGCAGGCCTCCCTCACAGGCAGGGAAGCTGTCACCAGCCTGCCCAGCACAGCCGCGAAGCCGTGCAGATGGGGAGCCGGCCCCCAGCCGCCGGCCAGTGTCCTCCGGCAGAACCTGCCACCAGAGCCCACACGGCCATCCTACACCCAGGCCACGGCGTGACCCCTGGGTCCAGGTCCACATCCAAGCGAGCAGAGGGCCCCGAGCTGGACCCAGCACCCTGTCCACTCACCCCCGCGTGGAGCCTTTGTTTCCCCATCTGGTGCTGACTCACAGTGCAGATTTCCAGCCCTCCCTCCCCGGACCCAGGCCTGGGGCCACCCGCCCTCACAGGGATCCACGTGGCAATGATGGCATGGCTTGGGCCAGGCTCTTGCCCCCCTGCTGCCCGACCGCTCTGCCCGCAGACACCTGTCTCACCCAGTGCCGAGGGCCCAGCAGTGATGGAGGGCACCTGACTGCGGGACGCAGCCAGCAGCAGTCCACTCCTGTGGCAGCTGTATGCAGCCTAAGGGGCAGGCTGGGGGCCAAGGGACCCGCATCCCCGCCGCTCTCTGCAGCTCCCCCCCTCTGCAGCCCTCCACTCCAAGCTCTCTGCCCCCGGGTGTGGGTCTACCTTGGCTCACACAGGCCTGCAGGGCCACCAACCTGGGCGGGATGGGGCTGTGGGAAGTGCCCATCCCAGCCCCAGCTGGGGAAGAGGGCCTGGGGGCTGCAGACAGAGGCAGGTGCGAGGCACCCAGAAAGCAAGAGACAGGACACATTTAACACAGGATGTTTCTGGGGTGATCCTGTGCCCCCCAACATGAAATTGGATCAAGTCAATTAAGCTCCAGAGTGAAGCTACGTCCAGGCAATGCCCCCCAAGTGCTGGCAGGACGGCCTTGCGGGGACCTCTGAAGGGGGGGCACCTTCCTCCCTCCACGGGTCCTGCCAGGGACCTTCCCAAAGAGCCTTCTTGGCCCCCAAGCCATGAAACCCCCCAGGAGGGCTCGTGGCATCACCGCAGATGTGGGAGGCTGCACGGTGGCAGGGACCGGCCCCGCAGGTGGGCACTGGCCACTTCCCAGGGCCCTGGGGCCCCAGTAGAGAATCTCACATTCTGTCCCTATGATTGCCTATGCATGGACATCATGTGAGCCCTTAGACCAAGGCAGAAAGGAAATCTGTCTAACAAGGCCAGCTTTGGGACCTCACCCGTCCACCTGGGATCCAGAGAGGACAATCTGCTGTTCAGGGACAGGCTGGAGGCTGGTTTCCAGGGTGCAGCCAGACGTCCAGAGGCTCAGGCTGCTTCCCAAATCAGATGGCCAGAGGCCAACCTGGGGTGACCCCAAGTGCCCCTTCTTACTGGGGGGCCTGTCTCTGTTTCCTCTGCACCCATTGGAAAGTCTGAGTCTACGATGGGGGGATCCCTCAGAACATGGGGGCTCAGGGCTTGAGGCCAGTGATTCTCCCCAGGGAGGCACTGAGGGCATTAACTCTGCCCTGGGGTCTCCGGGTCGCCTTTTCTGCCTCCCCAACTGCAAACAGACGGGCTCCCACACAGGAGCACTTGCTCATAAGACCCCTTCGCAGCCCACAGACACCCAGACCCTCCTGGGAGCCTGGGCTGGTGGGCTGGGGTACAGACAGGCAGGAGGCCGGCACCAAGGGCGGTACTTGGTGGGGACTGCAGCCCTGCCCGAGGCTGGAGGGGTCCCATGGAGGCACCTGTGGGCAGCTGCTGGGGCCAGGGGCTGAGCCTGAAGGAGTGAGGGAAAGACCTGCAGGGGAAGCTGGTGGAGAACAGCTGGAGGGGGGGCCCAGGCCAGGGTAGGGAGGAGCCCGGGGAGGAGCAGCCTGGTGCTGCTCTACCGCTGGGGGTCCCTGCTCTGCCGTGCTCCCCACATTGTCGGGATCAAACACAGGCACCTGGAAAAGCCCCTTGGGAGGGCAGATTGTGGGGCGGCAGTGTGCAGGAAGCTAAGCAGCACCCCTTGGCCGAGGCTGTGAGCTCGCAGATATGATCGGATAAATCCATCATGCGGACTCCCGAATCCCCACGCCTCCCCGGGACTCTGCCGAGATCAGAAGCCTCGATCCTTTGATATGGGGTTGGAGAGCGAGCTCTCCCTCGGCTGCAGAAAGCCAACCATAACTCAGCCAGCAAACTGCAGATGTCCCCCCGATAACCACGGCAAAGCAGCCGAGCGCTGGCGGCTACGCAGGTCCCCCCGGGTCCCAGCCCTGCGGCAGCCCCACAGTTCCTCACTCAGACCCCCACCCCTAACACGCGCTTGGGGGCGGCTGTGGAGGGGGGAGTCCCTGCCTCGGGCTGTAGGCTTCATCAAACCGCCTACAGAAGGAAGGGTCGGCCAGGGTCAGGGCTCCGCCACCCCCAGGTATGGACGGGACCCGGCACCTCCCTGTGACCCAGCGCCCAGGTTATGGCAGCACCAGCACCCCGCAGACACTCTAGACATGCAGGCTAAGGCCTGCCCGGAACTCGGGAATCAGAATCCCGTTTCCACGAGACTCCCAGCCAAATCACCCAGGCACGCCTGGNACACTCTAGACACGCAGGCTAAGGCCTGCCCGGAACTCGGGAATCAGAATCCCGTTTCCACGAGACTCCCAGCCAAATCACCCAGGCACGCCTGGCCACAGAGCACCTCTGTGTCTGGGGGCCCCTGAGTGTGAAGGGGGGTGCGCTGGGTCCTGGAGGCTGCGAGGTGGCCCCTCCATCCCCGTGAGGTCCCTGCAGTGGGAGCTGAGGGGTCCATATGGGCCTCTGCCAGGTCCCCACCCTGCACGTCTCGGCCCGGCCTCTCCTCCCCAGGGCCTGTGCTTGGCTGCCTCTGCGGAACGCTAGCCCAGCCTTCGCCCCACACGCGGGTCCCCCCACCGCCGTCCAGGCCTCCACCCAACTTCAGAGACACGGCCCCATGACCCCAGATCAGGCCACAGCCCCCTGCCTCCACTGGGCCTGCTTCGGTGGAGAGGGTCCCCAGACTATTTTCTCCAGCCCCCACTGGGCTAGGGGGACCCTGCCTGGACTCCACCCCCAGAGCACGAGGCATGGGGTCCACCAGGTGGACAGCAGACGTGCCTCTGCGAAGGGCAGTCCTTGTGACCCCAATGCCTCCTACAGGAAGGTGCCGGCAGGTGTCAGGCCCCTACCCCCACCCCCCGCGCCTGCCTCGGTGGGGGGCCAGTTGGCACCTGGACACAGTGCAGCCCCATAAACAGTGTTATACAGAGAAGGCTGCGTAAATGCTCTAAATAAGCCCCCAAAAGGAAAACAAGACGGTTTTACCACTGAATCAATTCACCTCTAATTTTAGTGCTCTGAAAAGGTATTTTATCTTAATGACTCCATTATTTTATCATACGGTGAGCAATAAACTCCCCCGTTTGTTTGCCAGCCAGCCCTGCCGCTGCCCGAGCGTGCGGGGCTTGGGCGTTTACGGCCCGCTCTCGTTGCGGGCTGGTTTTATAGAAGATTGCACGTTCAGTTAATAGAAAGTCTAGCACTCAATTAGCCTCCAACAGCTCCCAGGCTCGGCGTGGGTGCATGTGGGCGTCTGCAGACAGAACACATGACGAGCTGCCTTCACCCCGCAAACACGGAGCAGGAGTGCGGCAGGGCTGGAAGCAGGGCTCGGGACTCCCACGGGCTCCCTGCCTGCCGCCCCGAGCAGCTCCTGACATCCCTCCCGCCAGGGCACTGAGGGCACCTCCCTCCCACAGGTCTTTGTTCCAGCCGTGCGTGTGTGCATGTGTGCATACGTGAGTGCGTGCATGTGTGAGCCGGCAGTCACGGGAATGACCGCCGGGTGAGTGCCAAGGGACAGCGGGGGACAGCCCAGCTGACCAGGGTGCTTCCTGTCACTGTTTTCCAGACCCACGGGGTTGGGGTGGGGGCAGGCAGAATCACGTGAGGATACAGGAACACAGAGGGTAACCAGGGGCCCTGCCATGGTGCGGGGCTCAGCACAGAGGAGGGGAGGGTGACATCTGGGGGCCGTGGAGCCTGAGTCGAGGTTTCAAGGAAGAGGCCTGGAGGCCACCTTCAGCGTCTGTCCCCAGAGACACAGGCCTGCGTAGTCCCTGAGCTCATGCTGGGTCCCCTCAGACCCATGTGGTTGGAGGGAAGCCAGAGGCAGGGGGTGAGGGCAGGGCAGGGCATGCCGAAGGGACTGTGTGAGCCCTGCTGAGCACGACCCCTCCTGTGAGAATCCTCTCGTAGCCTTCCACTTCCCTGGTCTCCTTTGTGTCCTCTGTACCCTGGAGGAGGGGCGGAGCTGTCACTCGCCCCTGAGGCGCCTCTGCCCTCCTTCAGTATAACTAAGTTGGTTTCTCACTTCACAACCTGAACAACAGCACATGGCCACCACCCAGGGGTCCTGGAAACAAACTTCCTTATAAACTAAACAGCAGAGCCATGTGCCCTGATTGGGCTCAAGCACGCCCCTTCTGTTCCACCCAGCTGTGCATGCACACCCACCCCACACCCACTCACGCTCCCACTCTCCAGGCCTGGTAAGGTGACCTTGACATCAGGGGGGCTGGGACAGGGAGGAACCAGATCGAAGGAGCAACAGGGGCAGGAGAGCAGGAGGGGGGACGTAACCTCGGGGACACCCGCACGTGTGGGGCGCGAATGTGGCTATGGGGCACACCTGCAGGACCCCCTGTGAAGCTATATAGCCCTGGGCGCCCCTGGGACTCGGCCAACACCGTGGCGGGCAGTGCCCCCTGGAGTCGGCCTTGGGCACTTCGGCCTAAACGGGCCATTTTCGGCCCCCCTCTGGGTGTTCCCAGGGCCACAGAGGGCGGCCTTGCTGTTCCATAGCGTGACCCCGCACCCTGACGCAGGTCAGTTTGCGTGGCTCAGGGAAGCCCACGCGTGCCGTGGTCGCCAGCATGCCCAGCCTGTGGCGGCATTCTGAGGGGGTGGACGCCGCCATCCTCGCTCTAGAGTGATCGTGGGGCTCACTCCTCAGAGACCCCGCGAGCGGCCACAGTGTGGGCTTCTGCTGGAGGAACGAGGGGTGCTCGCTGGCCACGCTACCAGCAGCCACGCAGCGCAGGGGCGTGCTGTGATGGTCTCCCGGCTGAGGGCTCCTGAGGGCGCCGCCGGCATGATGGGGGAGGCTGAGCCACTCAGGCACACGTTCACCCCCTTTGCATTGAGACCACACGATTATAACCCCTCCACCAACCCTGGTCCCATGGAGACCTCACGCTTCCATCCACACTTTAAATACCTGGATGCAGGTCAGGGCCTCTTTCCTAGAGTTAACGGTGACCACTCCCTCTTGGTCCAACCCTGAGGGGGTCCCTCCCCCTGGCCACCTCCTGACGTCCCCTGTGTCCCACAATACTCTCTTGGAACGGCTGGGGGAGCAGAGTGGTCCCTCCGGCCAGCAGTGGAAAGGCCTGGCCAACCTCCCGATGCCCTGTGCCCCGTGCTGGGGCAGCAGCCCCCCACCCCTCCGTGAGCCTGGCGCGATCGTCCCCTGGGGGCCCAGCAGGGCCAGGCTCCTGACAGTGATTTTTCAAGGGCTATTTTTTAAATTACTTTTTCACTGAAACTTCATGGCCAGTTTCATCACGTAGATGCAGGAAAACCCAGAAGGCCAGGGAAGTCGTCATTGAAATGCAAATGGAAGAGCCTCAGGCACGTCTAATCAATTTTGTTACTAGTAAGAGATGGAACTAGGAGCCCCAAGGAAGAGTAGGAGTCCCGCATCAGATGCCCCAGGCCACAGAATCAAAATCAACAGGTTCCTGTCTGGCTGCCGGGGAGGGGACCCGTCCCTCCGGGCCAGGCCAGGATCATGCGGGGAGGCCAGCATGGCCTCCGAAGGGGAGCCCTCCCCCTGTCCCCTGTGACATGCATCAGCCCCCCAGCCTGTCTACTCGAGTCTCTCCAGATACCCACACCATGTGCCTGCCCTGCAGATCCGGACCTCTCCTTGGGCTCCTGCCTGCCCCTCCCAGGCCCCCCAGGCCCCTGACCACCCATCACGGCCATTTTCACCATCCAGGAGCCTCTGGCCAACCCTCCCCATGCAGAGTGGACACAGGGCTGTGCTTACAGCTCTGCCCCTGGGACGTTCCACGTGCCTGTTGAGGGACACATCCCCTTAGTCTTCCGGTTGCCCAGACACCGTGGGCGGCTCCTGGGGACCAGGGCAGAACTCCTCCTCCATCATGAGGCCCTAAGTATGAGTTGAGACAGTGGTGTTGGGTGAGAGGCTAAGGGGTCTGTGTGACCTACTGATGCCCTCCGGCTTGCGTGGGCCAGCAGGTGACCGTTCCTGGCCCTCCACGGTGGGCCCGTGACTCCCAGGGTGGGGTCTCCTGGGCAGGAGGCCACTTGGCCCACAGTGCCATTCCTCTGCCTGGCAGGCCTGCGGAGCCTGCGCAGACCCCGCTCACATCGGCATCTGTCACAGGGCCCTCTGGCACCGCTGGCTCGACCATGCACACGGCCCCGGGGCAGGACAGCTGACACTGCAGCTGACCCCTGGCCACGAGTGACGTCGCAGGAGGTCTCAAGGTCTGGTTGGGTTTTGAAGAGGCCACACCGTGAGCTGAGCAGGGACAAGGGTGGGGGCCACCAACCCTGTATCCTTTGGATCTTTGCAGACTGTTCAGACTTCTGTAATCACTCAGGGGTATGGAATGACTCTCCTGGCAGGGCGGGTGGTTCTAGAAGCTTCCACGGGTTTCTTTGGGGGCTCTGACTCCACTAGTGTGCGGCCCAAGTGTGCACCGGGGGCTGGGGCTCTGACAGCACGAGGGGATGCGCACCCCTGGGTTTCCATCGTGGGAAGCCATCTGTAAGCATGGCTTGAGCCCGATGCATTTGTCCCGGCCCCCATTAGCCCTCACTCTGACCACGGCAATGTCTGCATCCCCCGGTATCAATGCCGACCCAGGCTTTTCATCCAACAGGTGGATTTTTCATGCCAGCCAGCTTGGGGAGGCTCCTGCCTGCATATGGCAGGGGGGTCAGGAGGACTCCAGACTCCTGGGAAGGGCGGCTCTCAGTGACACACACACTTGGGCCATGCAGGTGGTGGCATCTGGTCCCGGGCTGCTCAGCCACTGCTGGGCCAGCACCACGTGTCCACCCGGCCAGCCCCACCTGGTGCTGCAGCGGCCCCCGTGGGGGAGGGGTCAGTGGCTCTGGGATGGGCAGTGACTGGCTCCAGGTCATGCAGGCAGGAGACGGGGAGTGGGGGCACCCCGGCCCTCTGGTTCAAGTTCCAGCTCTCTCTAATGTCCTGTGCCAAACGTCCAGGCGGCCGTGCTGTGCAGGGCGCAAGGGAGGCCGCCAACAGCCCTGGCATGAACCTTCACTCCCTGCGCTAACACCGCAGGGCCCTGGGTGGGGCACCCCCCCACACACACAGCCCAAGAACCCGCCAGCCTGTGGGGCCGACACTGGCGCCAACCCACCGGGCTCAGCTATGCGAGGGGTCAGCAAGGACACTCAGTGAACACACATCACGTCTGTGGACCAAGCACATGCCTACACGTGAGTGACGTGGGTGCGCAGTCACGGGTGGAAACACGGGGGCGTGTGTCATGGGTACGAGTACTCAGCCCTGAGGCCAGCCGGAGCCACATCCCTGTCGTGGATCCTCAGGGTCCCAAGCTCGAGGACGAGAAACCAGTGATAGCCACACGGCGGGAGACAGGCCCGCATCAGATGGCTCTGACCCTGAAGCCCCCACTCCGGGGGCCACGCGCTCGCCCCATTCAAGCTCAAACCGACCACATGGGTAGGTTGGGCGAGCCGGGGAGCTCCCCCACTCTGCGCCCCCGTCTCTCCAGCCAGCTCCGAGACCCTGCCGGAAAGCCAGCTGTGACAGGCAGCTTTCCGCAGCCCCTAGCTTGGTTATGGCTTATGTACGGCCCCCCAGGCAGCTGGCTCGCGGGAGGGACCGGCTTTATAAATAAAATTTATCATTGTAATTATGGCTCCTGTAGAGAGCTGAGGACTTTTACAGCCTCTTGGAGGTCATGAATAATTTAGGAGATGGGAAAAGGGGCTGCTTTTGTTAGTGCACAATGGGGCCCAGTGGTTCCCATTACCACAGCTGTTGGAGACAGATGATGGGGCCCCACATCCTGCGGTTCTGACTGGCGTGGACCAGCGGGACGCAGTGACCCAGGGCCCCGCCAGGCTCGGGGTGGAGGATGCCACCCAGGCAGCCCGGCTTCTGAAGGAGGGCTCTGGCTGGGTGGCAAGGTGGCCAGGCGTGCGAGCTGCCCGAGGGTACGTGCTTCAGTCCAAGAATGACAGGCTGTGGGCTCCAGAGTGATGGGCACTGACCCTGCCCAGCTGGCCTGCGACCTCAGGCGGGACCCTCCACCTGCATCTGCAGAGAAGCGCCTGTCCCAGCAGCGGCAGGCCAAGAGCACCCTGGTGGACACATGGGCCGGACACCACACGCTCCATGTTTGCCAGCTTCCCCTCCCTCCCTGCTTCCCCACCCCATGTGTTATCCTGGAGTCCTGCAGAGCCTTTGAGAGACCCCAAAGGCAGGAATCATCCTTTGCTTGCCTCCAGTAGTGGAGGACTCACTACCTCCCATTCAGCTGTTCCTTCCCTGGACACCTTGCCTGGTAGAAAATCCTGCCCCCACCCCACCGTATCCCATGAAGGGCAGCCTGTGGACCCCAGCCTCGGCTCCAATTCAGGGTCTTACCCAGAGCGTGCATCAGCCCCTCCAATGTAAAGCCTGTACTCTCCCTCTCCACTTCCCCTCCTTTCTTCCCTCCTGAAACCCCCCATCCACAGGCTTCACTCTCCAATCCACCAAAGGGCTCTAGCCAAGCCCAAGGGGAACTTCCCACTCCTCATTCCTTACGGCCCTGCAGTGGTGCTGGGAGCCCTCTTGCTTCTCCCCACAACCCACCTGGGCCCCAGGACCCCACAGGCCCCGTGCTCACACTGCAGGGTGGGGGTCCAGGACCCCACAGGCCCCATGCTCACACTGCAGGGTCGGGGGTCCCCTGGGGTCGCTCCTCCAGCCCCATGGCTCTCAGCTGCGGCACATGCTAACAAGGTGCTGCGAACAGGGGAATTTGAGTAAACGGGAAACAACAGAAACTTATCTACTCCCCACGGGGACACAGCCTTGTGACCAAGGACGCATGGAGGCCGCACAGGGGTGAGCGGGAGAGGGCCTTCGGGCTGGTCTCCCCTCAAGCCTGGCCGAGCATCCTGCCCACACGGGAGCCGGCCCTGGAGCCAGGCCACAGTGAGGGCGGGGCCACATCCAGGCCTCGCCCCCCCACCCCACCTCTGCCCACCCACCACAGGGCTCCTTCATCCAGCAGGACTTCGGCCTAGGGTGGCCTGGTGGTCAGGGCCACTGCTGGCCCACAGGTGGGAATGGAATCATGTCCACGTGCTTGACAACCCAGAGGCCACAGTGATGCTCTCAGGCCATGCTGAGTCACTGGGGTGGCCCCACACGGAGCCCCTTCGGCCCTCCCTGACCTCCGGATGGAAATCAGCTGTGCAATGGCTCACTTTACCCGTCCGCATGGCTGGGCCCCAGGGGCACAGGGATTTGGTGGAACATGACTCCGGTGTTTCTGGATGAGCTGGGCATCTGACTCCGTGAACCCAGGAAAGCAGATGCCGGCCCGGTGTGGGTGGGCCTCGTCCGATCAGTTGAGGGCATGAGCAGACCATCAAGGCAGAGGGAGAGAGAATACACTCCCCGTGCCTGTCGTCCTGCTGGGACACGGGTCTGCTCGGCCTGGGGGCTCACAGTGGAGCCCACGGCTGGCTCTCCTGGGTCTGCAGCTCACCGCCCGCCGGTCGTGGACCTCACGGCCTGCACGAGCGCTGGGTGACCGGTCCCTCAGAGCGACCTCTATGCACACACACATACGTGTATCTGTCTGCTTTTCTGGAGGACCTTTACTCTTCTGGGCTGCACAGCTGTAGGGACCTCGTAGGTACTAGGATGTCTCCTGCCTTCCCGAGAACCCATAGTCAAGCGAGGCACAGCCATGTGCCCAGGGCCCGACACAGGGCTGGCACAGTGAAGACCCACAGACGGAAGGACTGGTGGGGTGCAGGGGTCGCTTCCGGCTGACGGAAGCGTCGAGGCATGCTGCCCGCGGTCCCCGCACTAGACTGCAATGGAGCCGGGACCACAGCCGCCCTGCAAAGCGCCTCCCCAGGGGCACAGGGACCGAGGACCCTCTGAGGAATCCCCTGGGCCAGACTTCTCTGGCCCTGCAGACACCAGGTGGGTGTGAAACGCAGTCGACAGAAGCGCGTGCAGAGGGCGCAGAGCGTCTGATCGGATGAGGCCGGGAGATATTACCAGGCTGGGAGCAGAGCTGGGGGCAGATCTCGTGCCGCGGGGCCTTGAGAAGTGCCAATAAATCCCCTGGAGCGAGCTGCCACAAGAGCGGGCGGTGGGCTCCCCCTGCCCGCCATCAAGGGGCACACGAAAGCAGCTGCCCTGGAACCCTGGCCTGGGGGATGCAGCCCAGTCTCTGTGGTGGGGGCAGGCCTCCAGGCGCAGGCTGTCACCCAGCCAGGCGCCGTGGGGGGAGGGGGGCGTCTGGCTCCAGGACCTCAGGAAACCAAGCTGCAGGCAGGACCCCCGGTGTCCCCAGCCCTCCTCAGTGCTATCCCAACAACAGGGACACCACACCGTGTCCCTTTATACACAAAGGTGGGAGGGGTTTACGGGAGTACGCCGTGCCCATCCATCCTCCACTGGGTCCACAGCTGCTTCCGCCCTGCGACTCAGTCAAGCCCACAGAGCCTCACCTCTGCCCTCTGACCCTTTACACGAGAGTCTGCTGCCCCAGCACAGAGATGCGTGGGGGTGCACCCCCACACGGCACCTCGCGACCTCTACACACACCGTGCGCCAATGCTCTGTTCCAGGCACTGTGGCTTGCATGGCCCGCAGGGGACCCCTCTGCTCCCACTGCCCCCCCCAGCCCCAGTCCTCCCTGCACGCCCCGGGGGCCCTGAAACTTTGCCTGAGTGCCCAACAGAGACAGGAGTTGGGGGGTCTCTCCACACCTCCTTGGGCCCCCCCGGATGGGCTGAAACAATCCAAACCCATCAGGGATCCTCCCACACTGGGCCCCTTGTCCTTCCTAGGACCTCACCCTGTCAGGGCTGCCACGTGCGTGGGCCAGCGCATCAGGAGCAGGGGGGCGGGGGGGGGCGGGTACTGAGCCTGGGCCAGGCTGCCACCTCCAGGCTGTGTGGCTTTGGGCGAGCTGTCTCCCTATTCTGAGGGGTACGTTCCTCACCTGCAAATGTGGGTCCACTCACCACCTGCCAGGCAGGGCAGCTGACACCCACACATAGCAAGGAGCCCCCAGCCCAGAGGGGACCCTGGGAAATGCTGCTCCCTTCACCCCTGCCTTTCCCTCTGACCTCAACGCTGGCTCTGCCGGCTGGACCAATATGGGGCTCAGCCAGTGCACCCCAGATGCACAGCATGGGATCCATGCTTGGCCTTTTCCTCCTGGGACCCCAGAGCAGGACGTTGAGGGTGCAGGGTTGAGAAGCAGGGTGGGCTCCTCTCTGGGCAGGGTCAAGCAGGGGCTGGACTCTATACTCCCCTCCCCTCCCACAGCCCCTACGTCACCCCCCCTGCCTTCCCCACCCCCGCTCTGCCTCTGATTCCAATCCATGGGCTTTCCAAGGGCTGCACAGCTCTGGAACCGGAAGCCAGGAGGGCAGGGAGGGGGCACTGACCCCTCATCTTGTCTGCGTCCGGGGCCTGGGAAACCAGTAGCTCCTCTCCTGCACCAGGGCCAGCGGCCTATCCGCAGGGTCACTGCTATTTCTGCCAAAGGGGAGAGGTAATTATAGCTCAGCTTCTGCCAGCTGGCCAAGCTCTGCACCCTGCCGAGGGGCCTGGGGCGGGGACGCCGGCTGGCCACAGACGGGCCCCACAGGCCACCGGCAGCAGCTCCAGACCCCAGCAGCAAGAGGCTGGACAGGCCCAGGACCGCCTCTCCGGGGACCCCGAGGTCGGGCCAGCACTGCACTGAGCCGCTCTCGCCGGAGGACGCCGCAGAGCCTGGCTTCACGGCCCCGGAGGAGCCAGGTGAGGGCCCAGCTCAGGGCGACAGGGAGAAGCTCACGTCCCAAGTGGGACGAAGCTGCCAGAGGTGCAGGCAGAGAGCCTGCCGCGGGTGGGCGGCCAGAGCGCACTGCAGGCCTGGACAAGGACTGGGGGGCTTATCATCCCATTCACCTGGGACATGGGCTTTCAGTGCTAAAATGGGCACATTCCCAAGCAAACCAGGGCCGTCAGTGACCCCAGAAGACCCAGGCCCCTCTGAACCTCACGTTTTGTCTGAAAAGCGGGGGTGGTGTGCGCTCGCGGAGACACTGGTCCCTGGCGCTCTGAGCCCTCCCTCAGCGGTCTGGCCTGACCCGAGGGCCCTGCCTGAGACCCGGCCATCTATGGGTGAGGTGGGAACTTGGCCAGTTCCCACCACAAAGCTGGGGTGCAAGTCTCTACAAATCCGCCTGGCAATGAGCCAAGCGCTGTCCCTTCGGAAGCCAGGAGTCTTGTCAGTTCGCAGGGGCCGTGGCCAGGACGACAGGGTCGGGCACGGACACCAGCAAGCCTTCCTCAAAGGCCCGGGGGGTCCTGCTGAGGGCGGGTCTGCGCAGGCATAGCCAGGCTGAGCGGGGAGTGGAGTCCACTCCCAGGCCACAGCATTTGGTTACCTTCAGGGAATGCCCTTCTCTGAGCTGACTTGATCAGAAGGAATCTCCCTTCTGGCCCACCGTGCACATGGGTCACCCTTCCAACTCAGAACACAGCATTTATTGGGCACCTACTGTGTGCAGGCCCCTCTAGGACGGTTAGCACATTGTCTCCATCTTCACAGCGTGCTGGATGGTGGGCATAGACCTCCACTCTACAAGGGGGCCTGGAACTCGGGGTGAGTGACCTACCTGGGTCCCCCTGGGGCCAGGGTCTAGGCTAGAGTCCACTTGCTCCCTTCCACCTGGGGCTCTCAAGGCCAAGATCCCCCATTCTAGGGCACCCCCCTGCACCCAGCAGATACCCAGCCATCACCCTGACCTGCTGTTGCCCCATATCCGGAGATGTGGGGGAGTGTCTCTGGAGACTGCCGGGACAGCTCCTGGTCCCCGTGCCCCCAGCCCCAGGCAGGCGCCTGGGCAAGCCCAGTGAGCGGTGGTCAGCCAGGGGGTGGCCCCCAGGGGTTCTCCTCTTGCTCAAGTCAGAAATGTGTGTTATCTGGGCAGCTGCCAGCTTGCTCTGGGTTGTGAGCGCTGGGCTGGGGGCAGCCAGTCCTTCCTGGGGACCCTTTCCCATTGGCCCTCACTCTGCCCCCCACCCTCCTGAGGGGAAGCCGGCATGGGAGTGTCCATGGCCTCCTGTCCCCTTCTCCAGCTGGAAGAAGGGGTAGCATGCATCTTGTGGCCTCACCAACCCCCCCACACACTTAATTCAGATGAGCTGCTCAGGGGAGGGGGAGGGCAAACACTACACAGGGCCACCAAGCCCCGTGGTGACAGCTTCCTCCACAGCCAGACTGTCCAGAGGCCACTGCCCCACAGCTGTAATGGAAACTTCTCTGCTGGCCTGTGAGCTGCGACAGCTCCGGTTCCCACCCTGCTCAAGGCTCTGACCGCCAGCGGACTGGGGGCCAGGCAGCTGGGCAAGTTCACCCGGGGCTGTGGCACCTGCAGGAGCCCAGGGGGGCCGGGGCGGTGCACGTGGGTCTGTGTGTGGTATGTGCTCATATGGGGGAGGTGATGTGAGTGTGTATGTGAGTGTGCACGGGGCAGGGGGAGGGGCAGCTGTGCACCGATGTGGTGTGTGAACAGTGGGGCTTATAGCTCCAGCCTCTGCTGGGCGAGGTCCTGACCTGGTTCTCCCAGCTGCACCAGCCCGGGGGCCCCTGGAGGAGGGGTCACCAGGACAGGTGAGCAGGACGAGACCAGCCTGTGGCTCTCGGGCTCAGGCTCCAGACCGGTCAGGTCAGGAGGAGACCCTCAGCTTCCCCAGGACTACAGGACTCCTGGCAAGCGGCTCCATCCCCTGAGCCCCGGGGTTCTGTGGGCAAACAGGCATGGTGCAGGGTGTGAGGGGGGACAGGGAGCAGGCGTGGGTGCTGACCCGGCTGCCGGCCACCTGGTCACAGCTCAGGAAGTCTCCCTCCCCGTTCAGGGCTGCACTGGGTGGGGTCTCAGAGGGACCCCTGGTGAGGATGGGGACGTACCAGCAGGCAGTGAGTGGTCGGTGGGCAGGGGGGCGAGCGGGGCACAGAGGTGTGGTCAGCCTGGCCCGGGAGGAGGTGAGAAGCCTACCGGGTGGCATCACAGAGCTATGGCAGGACGGGTGGCCCGCCCCTGGGGCTTGGTGCTATCGGATGCGGTGAGCCAGGCGGGAGCTGGCCCAGCCTGCCTCGCACCTGCCTGGCGGCTGGTGGGAGCGGTGTGCAGAGCCGGGGCTGGCGGGGAGTGGGGCTGGGCTGCCGAGCTGGGCTGCAGAGGCTCAGCCTCCGTGGGCCAGACCCCATGGACTGTCAGGGCTCCCGTGGACGCACGGCCTTGGCCAGACCTGTGCTCCTACGAAGGAGTCCAGGAGAGCCTGAGCTCCGCCCCGCCCCCGCCCCCTGACCCACCCGGCCTGGAGCAGGATCTCTGGGGAAGGCCCGGGGCAGGCCCTGAGCCCCAGGCGCCCTTGGCCCACCTCTGCCCCGCAGGCCCAGCCAGGCGGGCCCCCACCCAGAGACAAAGCTGGGCAGGCTCAGGCTGCAGCGACCAGGTTCCCTACCCCCAGGGGGAGGCAAGTGTCCCCTCAACAGAGGTGAGAGGCTGTTGTCCAAAGCCCTGCCCTGGGGCGTGTCCTCCATGGGTGGGGAGGTGGTGACACTCCACAGGCCCCAGGCCTGAGCTATTTTCCACCCTTTATCACCCATCTGTCACGAGCGGCCTCAGAGTGGAGGGCACTCCTGTTACACGCTGTTGCTGCCTCCCCTCTCCCAGGGGTGGGCGGCCTGCCCAGCGGCTGGAGGGGGGCGGTGGGGGAGCCGGGAGGCGGTACCAAGACCAGTCCTCGCCTCCTCCTGCACCGCAGGTCAGGAGACTGAGGCCTGGGACAATCATGCTGTTGAGAAAGGACACTGAGCCATAGCAGGACAGAGCCCGGGACTCAAGCCAGTCCTGGGGGCCGGCAAAGGCCCCCACTTCCGCTCGTAGGAAATGACATTTAAGGGGAAGCTGGAGCCTGAGCAAGGCTGCAGAGATGGGGGTAGGCTGGCCGGGCAGGGACGGTGGGTAGAGGGGAGGTGGGGGGAGACTGCCCGGCCTCAGACGGGGACCCAGGCAAAGACACGTGGCCAGGGAAGGCCCGGGGCTCCCAAGGGCCGCCTGGGGGGAGCACAACGTCCTATGCGGCCAGATGGGCCCCAGGCTCTGTGCCCGAGCAAAGCCACTCTATCCCTGCTGCCCTCACTGGGCCCACGGAGGAAGTTGCTATTGTGGTCCCTATTTTCAGCTGAGTAGACTGGGGCACAGAGAGCGTAGGAGGCCTGTCCAAGGTCACACATGGTCACACGGGGCCCGCGATGAAGCTGGTGGGACCCACTGGGCTGCAGCAGAGCCATGGAGACACACACAAACACACTGCACACACACATATGCACACAGGCACATTCACACTCAGACACACTCATGCACACGGCACACACCCACATGCTTGTGCAATACACACCCCACACTACACTCACATGTGTCCACGTACATGAGCACACTCCTGCACCTGTGTACAAATAGACATGCACACTCCTATATGTGTGCACACGCACGCACACACACTAAGGTGCCCTCACATATACACACAAGCACACACAGACATGCTCACACATATATGCATATGGACACAGGCACACGCACACGCACTGCACACACGTGCACACACTTATGCTCATACGCACGTACACATTCATGCTCACATACATTCACACACACACTCATGTTCATACCCACTCACACGCATGCACACACTCATGCTCACACATATGCTCACACGCACACACTCATGCTCACACACATGCACACACTCATGCTCTCTCACACACGCACATATGCTCGCATGCACACACACATGCTCACACAAGCTCACGTGCACACAGTCATGCTCACACACGCACACACTCGCTCACACGTACACTCATGCTCACACGCACACACTCATGCTCACACTCGCTCACACTCATGCACACACTCATGGTCACACACACACTCATGCTCACACACATGCACACACTCGTGCTCACACGCACACACTCATCCTCACACACTCATGCTCACACTCACGTACACACTCGTGCTCACACACATGCACACACTCGTGCTCACACGCACACACTCATCCTCACACACTCATGCTCGCACTCATGCTCACACGCACACACTCATGCTCACACACACTCACACACACTCATGCTCACACACACGCGAGGCACGCACACACGGTGCTGTCCCCAGTCCCGGGGGGAGGGCGAGGTGCTGCAGGCTCCCAGCTGGGTGCTGCCCTGCAAACCTCTCCAGGCCTGTTTCCTCACCTGAGAGGTCAGCAAGTTCTTAATAGAAGCCACCCTCCCCGCCGTGTCCCCTTCCCTGGGCCCGAGCTCCTTCCCCGACTCTATTTGCAATAAAAACCTGACGCTGAGAAGGAGAAAACTGCTCCCTTAGAAGTAATTGAAGCCACCCGGCTGCGGAATCCAGACATCATTACCGGGCTCTGCACGGCTGGGACACTGACGCCTGCGGGGGCGAGGGGCACAGCCACCCTGGCATCTCCCCAGGAAGACTGTAGGGGGGCCCTGCTCACCCCTCGAGGCCGCCTGCCCCTGGGGGCATCCTGATGGCACCATGTAGGAGACAGTGTGGGACCCTCACCATCAGCCCCCTTCTCAGCCCTGGGCACGGGGTGGACATCCTTAGAGGACAGAAGCCAGGGACGCTGCTCACAAAGCCCAAACGTTCGCCATGTACAGGGGGCGTAGGGATGTCCACCAAGGACCCCAGACCAGGGAGACCCAGAGGAGCCTGGGGCTGAGGATAAGGTGGGGCTGGTGGCGCCCGTGCCGCCCCCAACTCATCTCGTTATCCAGGGGGAGGGGAAGAGACGCCCCTGGTGTCTGCGTGGCTGGGGAAGCCCGGCCTCGATTTCCCCACATGTACACTGAAGAGGGTGGGCCCATCGCCCCCACCCAGGGCCCTCGAAGGACTCATGCTCAATGCTCAGCTCCGCCTGCATGGGTGCCTGGTGCGGTCTGTGCCCACAGCAGGACCGGGGGAGGTCTCCACAGTCAGGAACCCTTCAAAGGTGAAAGAGAATCCACCAAGAGGGGCCGCAGTCAGGAAGGACGGGTGCTTGGCAATCACAGGTGGACGTGGCGGGGGGGCGCCACCTTACACCTAATAAGTAAGCAAGTTAAACCTGGGACAGGGCCGGAAGGAGAGACGAGAGACAGAGACAAAAGAGTCTGGGCGGGCCCCACCAGCTCCAGCCCCTCGTGGAGCGCGAGGCCCTCTGGAGCAGCCTTCCCAGCCCCAAACAATGCCCCGCCCTGGACCCCTTCCCTCACACCCCGGAGTCTCCCCGACATGACCTCAAACACTGCAGGTGATGTAACAGAACACATACTCCCTGAGCACCCAGTACCGAGGCTGGTTACAAAGGGCAGCCCCGTGGAATGTGGCACAGCCACAAGAGCTGGCAATGGGGGACGCTGGCCGCTGGGGAGGGAGCAGGGAGCACCGTGCTGGGAGCACTAGAAGGAAAGCCGCGTCTGCTCCTGGGCAGGGCGGCAGGAGAATTCCCCTCCATCTACTCCTACCAGTGCTGTTCATGCAATAATGTCTCTGCTTCTCTAGGACCATGTTCCAATAAATGAGGACTGCAGGGCGAGCCTTGAGCCCGGACTCCCAGCCGGAGACGCGACATCACACCAGGAAGAATGAAAGGGCCACTCCAAGCTCGCTGATACCCAGCGTGGAGAGGGTAAGGCTGGGTCCTGGATAAGCCCTGAACCCAGGGTCTCAAGGCCAAGTGCATCAGGGTGGGCCACCTGGGCCTCCGCTGGGGACAGGGAAGGGGGAGCAGAGGCAGGAGGCATGGTCCCTGTCCTTGCCCTGAGCAGTCCCAGCCCCAGGAACCCCGGAAGAGTTAATTACCAGGGTGGAGATTTGGGGGTTGATGGCTCTTTAAAGGTTTGGTCTGGCAGAGAGGGTTGGAGGCCCCTAGGGGGCACACGGCATGCCCAAAGGTGCAAGGCCAGGGCTGAGGCCAGGGGCACAGCATGCAAGGGCAGGGAGGGTGGGCCAGGAGAGAGCACAGGCCAGGCAGAGGAAGCAGGAGCCATGCGCGGCTCTGGAGCAAGGCGGCAACAAGTCTGGATGCTTCCCTAGCAAGGTCACCTTGCAGCCCAGGGAGGAGGGTGTGCGAGTGAGGGACGGTGGAGAGAGGAAGGCCAGGCCAGGGCAAAGTGGGGACCAACTTCAGACCTGAGCCCCCACCTCGCCTCTGTTCTCACTGCCAGGCCGGTGGCAGGCCACAGACACAGGCGTCCCAGCCACACTGGGCACCCAACCCCAGGACTAGGTGGGTCTCATGTCCCCCAGAAGGCCAGCAGCAGGTTCTGTGTGGCCAGGGCCTCCCAGCCAGTATCCATTCAAAATGGGTGTACTCAGCTCAGAGCAGCCTGCTGTCCCCATTTCATACGTGGAAACACTGAGGCTCAGAGCAGTCCAGCAACTCCACATTCCAAACTCAGTGTGGGCGGAAGGGTAGCACCGGGCGGGCACCTGTGCCCAGGCTCTGTCCCTCCCCAGATCCCTCACCGTGTCCAGGGGTGAGAGACAGAGACCCGCTGTGTGACACAAGCCAGGCCCTGACCTCGGACAGGCCTGACTCGGGGCCCAGCCTCCTTCCCGGCTCCCAGGCACAGAGGAGACCTGGGGGCCCAGCGTTCCAGGATTCAGTGAGGTTCTGTGCGGACAGCTCGGACAGGAAGACGGCCACCATTAGGGCCATCGTCATTATTATCACGGACGCCATCGGGGTTGGTGGGGGCACAGCCTGGGCAGGAGCCTCGGATCTGTGTGGCCATGAACACGGCCCTCCGATTGTGATGGCCGAGGCCGCAGGGAGCCTGGCCGGGGCACCTTGTCCCCAGCCCCCCGGGGGTTCACTTCTGCCGGCTTCCCTCTGCCTCCCACCCCCACCCCAGGAGGGCGACAGGAGGTGCCGCCCCTCCATCCTGAGGCGGAGCCGGCCGGAGCACGGCGGCCACGGGGCCGAACCACAGAAGACCTCGAGGCGTGTGCGGTTCCGGGAGCCCCTGGAGGTGGCCGTCCACTGTAAGAACAGAGTGTGGCAAGCAGGCGCCGGGCCAGGTTGGGGGGTGGGGGGGCGCATGTCTCAGGACCTCACAGAGGGCCATCTGGAGGGACCGCAGCCACCTGTCCTGTCTCCAGACAGAACCCCAATAAAACCCTGGCCCACGGCTCAGGCTGGACACAGAGTAACGGTCAACAAAACAGTAACTGGCAGGAAAAAAAACAAATCAGAGCTGCCCAAATCGCGACTGTCCTGGAGGGAAAGCCAGTGGGCAGCGCCCCAGCATGCACCCACACGTCCCTCCAGCCCTGCGAGCCTCCCTCTGCCCCTCGGCTCCTCCCGCTGCCCCACACCTGCCTGCTTCACTGCCCACCTCCCACATTCTCCCGGCCCCGGCCACAGGTCCTGGGGTCCGCCTGCCCCAGGGCCCCTCCCCGCCACCCGCCCTCTCCTCCCCTGACCCCTTCACTCCTGCTCCAGCCCTACCCATGGGACCAGCCCCTGTATCAGCTAGCTATGCCATGTAACAAATTACCACAGACTTAGAAGCTTCGAGCAGCCCACGTTTATTACTGCAGTGACCTCGTGGGTCAGGGGTCCAGGCACGGTGTAGGTGGTCCTTGGCTCAGGTCTCCCAAGGCTGCCATCCAGGTGTGGGCCGGGACCGCCTGCCAGCTGAGGTCTGGGGCCCTCTTCCAAGCTCACAGAGCTGTCTATAGACTTCATTTCCTGTAGAAACCACAGCGGTGCCCCTCCAAGGCCAGCAGCAGATCCCCTCGGACTGTCAGACCCTCTGGTTTAAACAGCTTGCCTGATGAGGCCAGGCCCACCCAAGATAATCTCCCTTTTGATGGGCTCAAAGTCAACTGATTGGGGTTTGCCTGTCAGCTGCAGAATCCCTTCCGCTTTGCCTTATTCTGTTGGGTAGAAGCAAGTCACAAGCCCCCACTCAGGGGAGGATGACATTAGAGGGGTAGGAATCACCGGGACGTCTTAGATCTTGCCCACCACAGCCCCCAAGCAAGGTACTTCCTGAGACCTGCTGGGTGACGGGTAAAACTCATGCCTAGCACCTGTTAGTGTCTCTCTGGACGGCCGGCCCTAAACGTCCAGTCCAGGCCTCAACTCCGCTCCCGACGGCCCGTGCTGCTCACAGGGCTCCTGACACCTGCTCTTCCCGCCCATCCCTCCTGGGCTCAGCGCTCGCCCCCACACACACGGCTCTGCACCCCCCCAGGAACTTCCCAGCAGCCCTGGAGGCAGAGACTCGGCTTGCGGGGGGGGACTGGGGCCCAGGTGGTCGGGGGGCGGCCTGGGGCCCCCCAGTGCACTGTGGGGGATGGACAGGAGCAAGGGTCCTGCCCAGCCCTCTCCCAGGGCCAGCCCCTATGGCCCCTCCCCGGGACCCCTGCAGGCTCCTCCCCCAAGCCATCGCGGTCGGGTCGGGTTGGGTCATCATGCTCCCACAGGCTCTGAGGGCAGTACCCAGCCTCCCCGTTCTGGCTGCCTGAGCCTGAAGCCGTGAGGCATGGACCTCCCACCTGTAAAGTGGGGTGGCTGTATCTGACTCGGCCCATCTCGGGGTGCTTCACGGGGTGGCCGTGCAATGTGAGGTCCTGAGGGTGCTGGGCAAGGAGGCAGCATGCACCCCAGGCGGGGGGCCCTCCGTGCCCAAACCCCCTCTCCATTCTCCTTCCCAGATATTGCCAGCAGGGAGCCCACCACAACCACCACCAGGGGTGAGTCCGAACCTTCGCCCCCAGCCCCACACGCCATGCCCAGGCCACCCTCGCCACACACACCCCCAGGGGCTGCAGCAGGGCCCCCCGCCCTGGCAAGGCCACTCTCTCAGCCAGGGTCCCTGACATCGTGCCCCTCTGCGGTCACTCCCCCTTACTCCTTCCACGAGGGCGGGTGCCGGGCACAGCCAATGGGAGGCTCTTTCGCAAGGAAGCCACCCAACACTGGCAGAGGCCCTGGGCAGGAGTGGGGGTGCCCCATGCCCCATGGGGACCATGCAAGGCACCCCAGGGACCCACCCTGAAGGGGCCCACCATCGGAGTGAGCCTTGCCCTGGGGGGAGGGAGGAGGGAGCCCCACCAGTCCTCACTGTGGGGTGGGGCCTGCAGGCAGGGGCTCATCCGGGTCCCCCTCCGCCCCCAGCGCCCCGCCGGCCCAGGCCCCGAGGCAGCTCCCTGCTCCTGCGGCTGTCCGTGTGTGTCCTGCTGGTGCTGGTGCTGGGTCTGTACTGTGGTCGAGCCAAGCCCGTGGCGCTGGCCCTTGAGGACCTCCGGGCCCGGCTCCTGGTCCTCGCCCTGCGCCTCAGGCACACGGCCCTCACCTGCTGGCGCTGCCTCCTACAGCTCTGATGGCGGCTGGACGCTCCCCTCTACCCTGTGCAGGGCAGGAGGCGGGAGAACCAGGTCAGGTCGGAGGGCTTCCAGCCCACTCTGCAGCAGCATGTGGCCCCGCCCCCTCCAATCAGGGCCCCTCTTGCTGCATCTGTCGGGGTCCACTGTGAGGTTTTATTAGAAAGAGAATTCCACACACACTTCGGCCCCCCGAGAGACCCCCAGACCCTCCCTCACCCCCATGGGAACCCTCCATACCCTTGGGCCAGGCCTGGATGTGGCCACGCGGAGCCCCTTGAAGACAGGGACAGGCCGTGTATCTGTGGGGTCCCTCGGAGGTGACACTGGCCTTTGCTGCTTTGGGCTTGCGGGGCCTGGACCTCGAAACCCCGTTGAAACAGGCGGTCTGGCTGTCAGGGTGGGGCCCTCCCTTCTGAAACTGCACACAGGGCAGGGGGCCTGGCATCTCCCCTTGTTGGTGGTGTTGGGGCACTAACCTCTGAGCCCAAGTCTGACTGCTCCCTGGGACCCCAAGGCCTCAGGGACCCTCCTGTGTCCCCGGGGGGAAATATGTGTTGCCCTTCCCAGATGTCCACCTGGGAGGGGCTGAGAGGGAGCTCGCTCCACCCGGACCCCGCCACCTTCAGAGCGCAGCTGTCTGTGCCTGGACCCCAGGCTGCACCGCACACCAGCTGCAGGGCCTCTGCGTCCCACGACTGTGTGCAGACAGCGTGCCACCGCTGGCGTGGCAAGGCCATGCGGAGATGTGGCGACAAACTGCAGGAGCCCCCCGGACCCTGCATGGAGGGGGACGCCTGAACAAAGCAGGGAGGCCCATGGGCAGACACCAGGAGGGACTGCCAGGAAGACGCCATCTCCCCCAGCCATCTGCAGACAAATGCCTGCGGGATGGCCAGGGCTGTGCTGCCCCCTCCCGGGGTTATACCCTGCACACCCGTCCCCACTACCGAAGTGGGGTCACACTGATTTTCTATTAAAACACACTGCCACCCTTTTTATTAGTCTGGGGGGTTTTACCCAAGGGACGGATATAGGGACCAATTTTCTCAGCTAAAGCAGAGGCGGGGTCACAGGGGAGCCTTCCCTTCTGGGCCTCAGTGGCTGGGGTGGTGCTTTCCAGGGTTCGGGGTTTGGGAAACCCCAAGCGGGGAGCCCAGTGGAGAGGAGGGGGCCTGTCACCAGGAGCTGCAGCCTCCAGGGGGCCCTGATGGGAGGGTCCAGGCCCCGGCCCTCGAGGACCCTCCAGCTGGTTCTAGCGTGACCAGGGTGGTGACCGCCACCTCCGGCATCCGCCCAGCCCTCCCCGGGGACCCCACCTCATCTCACCCCCACCCCCTGAAGAGGACAGGCAGGTTACTGTCCCATATTCGACGGGGAAACTGAGGCTCGGAGAGGTTGGGTCATGTGCCCGAACCCGTGGTGCAGGCGCAGGCCTCGGGCTCAGCCCCGTCCAGCCCTGGCCCCGTCTTGGGGAAGCCCTGCCCCAGGGCTCTCAGCCAAGGGCCGGTCTCTGCAAAGACTCCCGGCTCTGGAGGGTCCGCAGACACGAGCCTTGGCTTCAGGCAAGATGCTGCTCGGCAGGTGCGCCACGACCCGACACGTCCATCCTCGCGCCAGGGGGCCGCGGCGGGAACGGAGCCCCCGGAACATGCGCACACGTGAGGGCACCGCCACGGGAAGGCCCGGCCCGGATCCCGGTCAGTTCTGAAGCTACAGCGACAAACACGGGCAGGCCTTTACATCTCAGCAGGGACGAAGCCGGGAAGCGGAAGGCAGAGGAGGGCGGGGCAGGGACGGCGGCCCAGAGTCCACACCCAAAGCTCAGGACCTCTGTTTATTTTGACTTTGAGAGATAGATACACTTAAGCGGAAGAATCATTACTTTCAATTCCGTCAGAACTAGAGTTAAAACAAAGATGTGTCATCCAACAGCAGCTGGGAGAAGCAAGGGACCACCGCAGAAGCGATGCTGTGGCCCCATCTCAGGAAGCCTGGGCCGGCCCCTGCCCTTCCCGTCCTGCCCCGGGGTCCCCCCGACCCCCACCCACTGCAGGGCTCACAGCTCAGTCCCAACAGCCAGCGCAGGGCCCAGCTGTCCCTTCCTGGGAAGGCCCCGGGCACGGATGTCTGCAGGTGCCAGGTGCCGCCGGCCTGAGACAGACCGTGCCAGCGACCACCCCGCCCTGCAGGTGACACTGACAGGTGAGCGCGGTTGCATGCCTCTGCCGGCCTGAGCGAGGAGCCCCACACCGCTCTGAGCAGCCCCTGAGTGGTGGCTGCCGAGGGCACACCCAAGCCTGCCACGGACTCTCAGGCGCGAGTCCACGTCCTGACCCTGCTCCTTCCTCCCGCGGCCTGGCTGCTTCCTGCGAACAGACCGAGCTCTCCGGGGCTGGACAGGTTCCCCACAGCTCGTGCGCGAGGGCTGGGGTGAGACCAGATGTGCCGGGCACCTCAGTTCTGCCGACACGACTCGTCCAAGGACCCCCCCCCCCGCGCCTGGCGCTCTCAGCCAGGTCCTGGGGCCAGAGAGCCTCCGAGATGCCCGGAGCCCCATCCACCTGGCCCCGATCTCCGCTGACAGCCCCCAGCTGAGTGGCCTCTGTACAGGCGACCTGCGGCCCCCCTTCCCTGGCCTAAGCGGCCCGCCCTATCGGCACCTCAATCCACGCCCAGATCCACGGCCTCTGGAGACCCTGTGCCCCACGTGGGAGACCAGACCAGCCTCTGGCCGCGAGGCGAGGACGTGGGGAGCCAGGCCTCTCCTCCCCTGGAGGGTGGGGGCAGCTGGAGGGTCAGTCCGGGAATGAGAAGGGCTCACTGAGCCTAGGGCAAGGACTCGGAGGACTGTGTGCAGAGGCGGAAGCTGGCGAGCCGTGAGGACGGGGACCCACAGCCGAGCAGCCGCAGGTGGCTCTCCCTGAGCTCGGGGGCCCAGCGCCCCTCCCCCAGCCCCTCTCCTGCCTGTGTGGGTGGGGTCGTGCCCTCTGGGGCCCTCAGCGCTTCCGACACCATCAAACGGGAAGGCAGCCCCTCCACTGGGGTGCCAGGGGCGCTGGGGGCCTCCCAGGGGGTGAAGGTACTGAGGAGCTGCTGTGTCCTCACCCGCTCTGATCTCTGCTCTCACCTTCCGGTGCACGCACACATTCACACTCGCATTCTTGTGCACACTCATACTCACACTTGTGCGCATGCTCCCACACAGCTGCACACTCACATGAGCAGCTAACTCATTCACATGCTCACACACCCTTCCCATGCAGACTTACACGAGTGTGCACACCCTCATATCACACATACACTTTCACACTCACATGCACTCACACGCACATGCAGACACCCGCAGTGGCACCTTCCCTGTCCCTCCCTCCCTAGGAGGTGGGGCCCCCTCCAGCCCATGTCCCCACCTCCCCCACCTCCCCACACTATGAGACGCACGTTGGGGCCACCCGGGGCACCCCAGCCAGTCCCGTGGCACCAGGCGCGACTCCCAGCTCTGACACCACACCGCTTGCCAGGACAACCACACAGCCACCACCTGACTGCGGGCAACACCACTGTCCCTGTGCTTTCAACGCTGAGACCCGCCTGGCCACCGGGGGCCACAGAGCAGAAGCACAGGGAACTCAGCCCTGCGGCAGGGATGGGGGAAGCACAGGGCCAGAGGGTGGGGAACATGCGGCAGGGCAGCTCCCTCCTGCTGTCGGCCCCCTGCTCCCAGGTCCCACACACTGCTCAAAAGCAAGGGACGAGAGTGACAAGTGGCCATCATGGGTCGGGGTCACTCTGGGGACACGGGCTGCTGCCACAGGATCAGGCACAGAATCACATCTGGGCAAGCAGGTGTGGAGACGGCGTCTGGCCGAGGCAGGACCTGCAAGCCCTATGGCCAGAGGCGTCCGAGAGTGTGGATGCCCCCGCCCAGGCTCTCCCGGCCAGTGCCCCCGGGACAGGCGTGCTACGTGTGCACGAGGTCCAGACGAGGCCCTGCAACCTCTGTGCGTCCGTCTGAAGGCCAGCGCCCACCCCAGTCAATTGCCACGCTCCAGGTGGGAATGGGGTGCTTGGGTGAGCGGGGTCACTCACGTCTCACAGTGCCGAGGGGAGACATGCAAGGTGAGGTGCAGGCGGGGCCGGGCAGAGCCCCCAGCCGCTCCCCTGGGTGGGGCCACGAGCCCCGAGCAGGGTGGGGGGCGTCCGGGGGCCGGGCTCCCCTGCCCACACCTAGATGACAGCGCTCTTCTCCTCTTGGAAGGAGGCGCGGGGGGCCGGTCTGGCCAGCAGCAGCTCCTTCTCATGGACCAGGCTGTCCAGCAGGTCCTCCTGGCGGTAGTTGCGGTAGACTTTCAGGAAAGCCAGGATGGTGATGGCCAGCCAGGCCAGCCACGAGGCCCAGAGGCCAAACTGCACAGAGGGCAGAGGCAGGGTCAGGAGGCCACCCAGACCCATCCTCCATCTCCAGGTGCACTCAGCCACCTGCCCCAGGGAAAGGTGGGACCCGCCTCGCCCCCTTCCTCACACAACCGTCCCTTCCTGGCATGTGGTGGCCAGCTCTCTGCCCCCCAAGCAGTGCAGGGCTTTTGGGGACTCTGGCCACCCTCACCCCAGGCACCCTGGCCCGCCCAGCTCCACGGAGAGCCCGTCCATAACACAGCCTCCTCCAGCCGCTGGAGCAAACTGACCTTTAGCTGCCGTTACCAAACAGCTGAAGGAGAAACAATTTAATCAGAACGGATTCTCATTGGGGGCTGTTTGTCACCAGACTCAGCTCACGCCTTTCTAGTCTAATTGGCACAAATTAGGGCTGAAGCATTTTCCACTAAATTTTCGTGAAGTTGTCTCCAGCAGTTTCAGCTCATCTCAGCAAAGAACCTGCGGACCCACCAGATGTCCAGCCCCCTAGAGGGCTCCTCTCCATAGGACGAGTCCTCAGACTCACCACTGGCCAACGTGAGCCCTAAGAGGCCGGTATGGAGTCCAGAAATGGACCAAGATGCTAGCAAGCCCTGCTCAGTGCTGGAGGCAGCCAGCCCCACCTGGGCACCCCTCGCCAGTGACAACTGCTTGGACACAGATGCAGATTTTGGGAAACAGGCCTTACTGACCACTAACAAATCCTGACACGCCTGCATCCCAGCAAACAGGGTCCCCAGAGATGCACCTGGAGAGCGGGGAACGAAGCTCACACAAGGGCAGGGCAGGGAGAGGAGCTGTCCCCCCACAGCAGTTGGGGTGGGCTCCCGCAAATTCACAGGCTGGATCCCCCCACAGCATTCCTCAGACACTGCATCAGCTTTTTCTGGCCAGGGAACAACCGCAAGCCCTCCAGCATTTATCGGAGCATGCCCACTTGGTGCCAGGACCAGAATCCAAGCTCCCTGCCCTGGCACTGCAGACCCAGGACCTGGTGCCTAGTTTCCTTTCCACCTAGCACAGAGCCACGCCCTCAGCCCCTGGACCTCACTTCTGCAGTTAGCTCACCTATCGCCTCCTCCTAGGATGCCCCATGCCTCACCCCTCTCCACATCCACCTGCAAGAACCCCCACTCAGTCTCTGAAGTCCAGGAACACGCCTCACTCAGCTTCATCTCCTCTGCCTGGCACCAAACTCCCCTGGATGAGGGTGTTGGGAGGAAAGCTGTGCACTCAGTGACCGTTCAGCAGTGAACGGACCCCTCCCCAACAATGCATGCTTCCTGCCCTACCTGGCAGCCCCTCCTACCAGAATAGGCACTTCCTTTTCTACCAGAACAGCCCAGCCTATCAGAACAGCCAGGCCTATAGGAACAGCTAGGCCTGGGGCGCCTGGGTGGCTCAGATGCTAAGCGTCTGCCTTCGGCTCAGGGTGTGATCCTGGAGTCCTGGATTGAGCCCCACATCAGGCTCTTCTGCTGGGAGCCTGCTTCTCCCTCTCCCACTCCCCCTGCCTGTGTTCCCTCTCTCGCTGGCTGTCTCTCTCTCTCTGTCAAATAAATAAATAAAATCTTTAAAAAAAAATAAAATAAAAAGAACAGCCAGGCCTATCAGAACAGCCAGGCCTATAGGAACAGCCCCGCCTACCTGGCAGCCCCTCCTCACCATACACAAAAATAAACTCCAAACGGATGAAAGACCTCGATGTGAGACAGGAATCCATCAAAATCCTGAAGGACAACATAGGCAGCAACCTTTACAACATCGGCCAAAGCAACCTTTTTCATGACACATCTCCAAAGGCAAGAGA
>NC_048231.1:41049841-41055619 GCF_002007445.2 Ailuropoda melanoleuca
AATTAAAAAAAAAAAAAAAAAAGAACAGCCAGTCCTATCGGAACAGCCCCGCCTACCTGGGCAGCCAAACCTACCCGAACGGCCACGCCCACCTGGGCAGCTCCCTTCCTACAAGAACAGCCCCACCCATCTAGCAGCCCTGCCTACCTGAGCGACAGCAAACTGGTCATAGAAGGCAGAGTTGTCCACGCTCAGCTCCAAATTGATGTCCTGGAGCTCTTCACAGCTGAAACAACAAGACACGGGGTGACAGGTGACGCTGCGACACGGAACACTGGGCACGGCAAGCACCCCAAAGGTGAGGTTGCTATCCTGGCCCCAAAGGCCTCATCCCTGACCCCCTCCAACCGAAAGCTTCTGCTCACACTCCTCCCCATCCCTATCGCTGTCTTCCAAACCCTTCAGGAGCAAACCCAGTTCAGGACCCCACAGCCCACCTCTGAAAGCAGCACAGGGCGGGATCTCCCGGGCCTTGCTATGTGGTCATAGCTGGCCTCCAGGACCCAGAACACACTGGGCATCTGTCCCCCAGCCCGGATCCCCCCCGGGGGTGCAGGGGCCCTACTCTCACGTGGAGGGGGCACTGACGTCAAGGGGGAAGGCACTGGCCAGGTGTGCCAGGTGGGAGCCCCAGGCAGGATGAGCAAAACCTCAGGCTCAGAAGGGACTCCTGCCCCAGGGCGTCCTCTGGGGGCAGCGGGGGTGGGGTGGGGCCCAGGCCTACCTGTGGGGCACAGTGCCCTTCTCCGTGATGGCATCACACCACATGGTGAAGCCCACGCTCACGATGGTGCTGGCAATGAAGACGAGGAAAACCACGGAGGCGCTGACCAGAAGGTTTAGGAAGGCATAGAGGAAGGAGCTTGAGCAAAGGACAGGAGAAGATGGTCACTGTGCGCCTCGACCAACACCCCAGCAGGGCCGGGAGACAGCTGGGGGCTGGCCACTGGGTTGAGGGGCCATGCGGGGCCACGGGGGACCACTTTCCCCTCCCTCACTGTGCCTCACTGCAAAGTCCCAGCCCAGCCTCCCAAAGGCCTGGAACAGGAGCACTGGTCAGCACGGCCTCATGGAGGAGGCAGGGCCAAGATCCGAGCCCAGGGCCGTCGGCTTCCATCGCACTAAGACCAGCACCCTTTCCAGGCCATTCCCCCACTCGGCTGCCCTGAGGCCCTGTGCCCACGTGGTCATCAATGCTGCTGGCCTGGACCTGCGTCAGGGGCTTGCAGAGTGACCCTGCTCTCATCTCTCCTCGAAAGCCTAAAAGACCCAGCTGCGACCGGGGTGGGGACGTGGGTAGCCCAGGAGCAGGGCCACGAGAACAGAGCTCACCCCAGGTCCACAGGGACACGGCCCCACTAAGGTGCCTACACAGGACACCAGTGTTTGCTCTCTGGAGGCACGGGGGCATGCGGCCAGAACACAGCAGCCCACCCCACCGGACGCCCCTGCCCCAGCACCCCGCCATCTCCGAATCACCTCCCCTCCCACACGGGAGGCTTGGTCTGGCCTGGTTGAGCCTGGGTGCATGCGGGGGGACACGCAGGGTGGGGGGACAGGGACCCCCACCTGTGGGGCCCTAGCAGGGGGCGCCCTCAGGGGGGACAGCAGCACCAGCCACCCCTACTGCAGTGGACATCTGTGCCATCAACACGTCGAGTCCGAGGGGTGTGATGGACCAACACTGGCTTCACCGAGAGCTGGGGCCTCAGCCAGGAAGCAGCCCAGCCGCTGTCAGAGGCCGTGACTGGGGCCGGGGTAGAGCTCCACGCACCGTTCATTTCACGTTTGTTCATCCGTTCACCCGCCAAGCACTTTCTGAGCACCCACCCTGTGCTGGGGCCTGAGGACAAAGAAATATCCATGCCCGGTCCCGCCGCTGGCAGGCACCCCAGCCACGGGCAGGCAATAAACTGAGGTCACACCAGCACACAGACGTGGGATGGCCGCCGAGGCTGGGGGCTTGAGCAGGAGGCAGGAGGGGCGAGGCTGTAATCCCAGAATCACACCAGAAAAGGCGGGAGAGTGGGGCCAGCCAGCGTGTTCATACTCGCGCTTACACAGGCGCACGCGGGCCTCGACCAGAGGTGGCAAAGTGAGAACATGTGCCAGTGCGCTCAGCACCACGGACACACACCCCCACACCGAGCTGACCCGGCCACCCTCACTCAGGGCAGGACTGCTGGCTCCGCGTCCAGGTCCCGCACGTTTGCTGCCCGAGCCTCCCTGTGCTTGATTCCCAGTGCTGCCTGAGCCGGCCGGGTGTTTGGGGTGGGGGGGGCTCTGGACCCCTGCCCACACCAGATTACCCGAGAGCTGCTAATTCCCACTCTCTGCAGATCATCACCCCTCCATTCTCCGCCCGAGGGGCTGGCCCAAGGAGACCGTGGCAGTGACCCCTCTCCTGGCTCCCGGCTGAGCTCAGCCAGTGTGGACGCGGCAGGTGCAGGGGTGGAGGGAGAGGAGGTGGGTGCTCACCCCTAGGCCCCTCCTGGGGGATGACCCGATGGCTGTCCCTCTACCAAAGGTCAGCAGCCCCTCCGGGCAGCCCCGCAGCCAGAGGGGGTGACAGGGCCGTTGCAGGGCCCGCACCTGGCCCACATCCTCCTGTCTGCCCGCTGCCCTCCTCGGCTTATTCTCACTTGGGCGAGCCATGTTTCCAGCTGGGACCCTGACGGCCAACTCTGAACGGCAAAATCCACCTGACCCTGGGTGCTCTGAATAAGAGGTCGGGGCTACTGTTATGAAGAGGGGTACGTGGTGGTCTACCCCACCTCCGAGGTTGTCACCAGGCAGAGCAGGGTGTCAAATACGGCCCCTCTCTCTGCCAGCTGCATGACCTTCAGCAAGTTGCCCCCTAGGCCTCAATTTCTCTAAATTGGGTAGCAGGAGCCCCCCAGTGGGTCACTGTGGAAACTGAGGGAGCTTATGTGGACAAGGAACAGAGAGCGATAACCACAGGGGTGTTGCTCCTGAGCACAGACTCCCTCCCCAGGACAGGCCTCCACCCATCTCCGAACCCTGACCTGCTGTGCCTGGAGATGCGTGCGTGGGGCTGGGTCTGCGGCCACAGGAGACAGAAGTGTGGGGGCAGGGTCAGCAACCCGATACCTGGAGACTGTGGGTGGGGGGCAGCTGAGCCCCCTGCGGGGCAGCGTGAGGCCAGGAAGGTCAGGGGAGTCCACTCCCAGGAGCTAGTAATGCTCTAAGGAAAGCAGAGGTTACCGGAGCCTACACCTCGACTTTGGATGCCCCCCACCACCAGCCGAGGAGAACGGGGTGGTCGCAGGGACACCAGGATGGAGCTTCCACAGCAGAGCAAAGAAGCCACCCGCCCTCGGCACAGGTGGCCAGATCACTGGGATGGGGTTCCCCAGGTGTCCTCCACCTGCGAACAGCCTTCCGCTGTCCCACCAGGCACCCTGCCCAGTGGGTGCCCAGCATCCTGGATGAGCAGCCGCTGCCCCCAGGAGGCCCCCCTAGAGGCAGAAGGAATGGCCAGGGTGCAGAGGACATGCTGGCCAGGCAACCGCCCCACCTCACGTCCTCTCCCTCTCATGGGAGGGGGCAGCAGGCCCCACTTCCGTACTGGATTCTAGAGAGGCACGCCAGCGGCCTGCTGTTCCCTGTGTGGCCAGAACCACCCTCAGGGAACCCCCAGCACAGCCTGAGACACACACCCCCACCCCCATCCCGAGACCTGCCCCTCCAGCCCTCAGCGGGGTTGACAACATAACCTCCCACAGCCAGAAACCCCGACTGTCTGCAGACTCCAGCCGCATCCTTATTACACAGGCACGATTTGGGGTTCTCCCCCATGACAGGAACATGGAGTCCCCATCCCATAAGCCAGGGAAGACTGGGGGGCTGCCGTCATCCCCCCAACAGCCTCCTTCTACCCCCCAAGTCCATTTCTGGTCCGTTTCCATGGAACCTGCCTGGGCTTCAGAGAGTTTGAAGAATTGGGTGTGTCCAGAGCCTCGCTGGGCCCAGCCCCCCAGCGTCCACAATGTGACACCCCTCCCGCTCCCCAAGGACCCACAGGGCAGCAGCCAAACCACCAGGAAGGCCGGCACACACAGGGTTAATGCCATCTTTCTCACTCCCTCTCAGGGTGCCGGCCTGGATGTGCCGTCTCCATGGTGACCGCTATCCCAGGGCTTCCTGGGAGCGATTTGCAGGCTGGGGGACATGTGTGGGCAGGCAGATGGGTTGTTTTGACCCGTAGCTCCCCAGCCGTCAATCATGAACTGCAGCCACCTGCACACTCCAGGGCTCAGCGCACTCGGGCAGAGCTGCCCCAGGCCCCCAGCCTGTGACCCACCCTCAGGTCGCCCACGCACCCCCAGCCGGAAGTCTCCTGGAAGCCACAGGTGCCACTGAGTCACACACCCGTTCCTTTCGCCCTGTCTGCTCCTGGGCACAAGCTGTCCGGGCCTCCACTTTGCCCAGGGACACACCCTATGTGAGGAGGGAGCTGGCACCACGGACAGGGTCTGACCCAGGCCCTGGAGACTCAGCCGTGAGCCCCTCACACAGACCAAAGGGTCAGGCTCTGCCCTCACTCTTGGGGGGCTCCTGCTGGTCTCTGAGGCCAGACTCAAGAGAATCAGGGGGTGGGGCCCTCTAGAACTCCAAGTCGGACAGCAGCACTGATGTCCCTGATGGGCCGGACACGCTGAGGGCCCTCGCCATCCCACCAGCTTGCTCTAACGGCCCTTCTGAGGCTCCGTCTGTCCCGAGCCTCCACTGACCCAGCATTTGCCTGCCTGTTGAACTGGGATTGGCTTCTCCAGTTCCCATCTTGCCTGTGGCTGCAGGAGGCAGGCCCAACCTTTCTGGCGGTCCAGGACTTGCTGACACAGCCAGCCTGCAGGGCTGACCCCTCGGCCAGACTGTGGACCTGCACACCTCTGGGCTGGGGAGTTCGGGCTGGGAGGCAGCAGACCTCACAGGCAGGCATTTTTCTGTCTTCATTCAACAAACACTAATTTGTGACTCCCAAGCTTAGCCCTGGGCACACAGAGAGAAACGAGGTGCACGCCTGCCTTGGGTCCATCCAGCCCAGGGTCCCCTCAGATGGAGGGCCACCCCTGGATATCCATGGGAGCTCTGGCCCAGCCCTAACACCAGACCAGGATGAAGGGTTGGCACCTGGACAGATGATGCAGCTGGCTGGCTGCCAAGTGCACCTTGTCCCTATAAGACAAGTGGCCCAGAGGTGTTCAGGGTCTAGCTGGTGAGGACCTGGAAGGTAGGGCCAGCCTCCGTGGCTCAGTGATGCGAGATTCTAGAGCCCCAAGAGACCCCCAGAGACTGGGAGTGGGGGGGGGTCTAAGAGGCCCAGAGCCTTCGAGAAAGGTGTCCTGGTCATTTCCCACAAATTGGGCAGCAAATTTAGGAAGTGTAGTAACAGTGGTTTCTGTCTTCTCATCGTACAGCTGTAAGATGGGGTCTCTTGAGGCCACTTGTCTTATAGGGACAAGATGGAGTGATGGACATGAGCTGATGGCCAAACCATGGCCCCCACATGGCCTGTGCCCACTGCCCTCAGCTTCCCAGACTGAAGAGACCTCAGCTACCCTACCCTGCTGACCGTCCATCCTTTTCCTCAGACCCTGTCTCATACTCGGAGAGGATTCCCTGCCCCAATCTGCACAGAGACACTGACAAGGGTAACACCCAGGCTTGACAATGTACGTGCAGATGACATCTCAAAGCCTCCTGGGGACACCAGCCATCGTTGCAGGAAGGAGGAGGCCTGTGGCAGGGGGGGAA
>NC_048231.1:41055719-41076338 GCF_002007445.2 Ailuropoda melanoleuca
TGCGCAGCGGCCGGAGCGCGGGCGGCGCCTGCGGTCAGCACCGCGGACAGCTCCCGGAGGGCGGGCCGGGTCGCGGGCCGCGGGGGACCGCGCGGGGTGTGCGCTGCGGAGGGGAGGCACCCATGGAGGCGCGGAATGGAAACGCAAGCGGGCACCGGAGTGTGGCTAGGTGGGCGTATGGAAAGTCGACTCTGCCATTAACGGTACCAGGAGCGACCCGTGTAGCTTCACATAGGCTGCGTTTGTCCCCAGGCCCCCGTGAGCCTGAAAGAAAGGAGGCTGAGAGGTCGGGGAGGGACGTGTCCAGGAGGCCCCCAGTGCTGGTGGGGAGTGAGGTTGCAGTCCAGGCCGGAAAGATTCTTTTGCAGGGCTCTGGAGTGCGAGGCGTGAGGGAGAAAAGACAGAGAGTGGAGGAGTTGGGGTCAACAGGAACAGGTGAGGTCATCTGCGGAGGGCTGGGGGTGGGTGCAGGGAGGAGGGAGCCGTCTGTGAGCTATTTGTGCTTCTCTCCAGCACCGCACCCTCAGAGGGGACATCTGTTATACTGCCTGACACAAGTAGGGCCCTGAGTTGATATTTGTAAGATAAATAATGGATGCCCCGAACACTCATTAAGGCGGGCTTTGCTGGGATGGAATGTGCTGATGCATTAATTGATAGAATTAATGCTCCTCTGGTTCCCTTAAAGACTAAGTCACGTTTAGCCCAATCCCCAGTGAGGAAGCTCTAGCATTGCTCCTTCTAAAAGAAATTGCCAACTGGTTTAAAATTACATCAGCATTTTTGTTGCAAGCACTAAAAAACCTTTTTGTTTTATTGCCAAAGTAATGTGTGCCTTTTTTTTTTTTAAGTCAAGCAGTATAAAGTAAAAAGATAAAGTGTACTTCTCATTCCCCCACACCACCCTGCCACACTATCAGGGATAACCACATTTCTAGACATTTTGCTAAGTGCCAAAACACACACACACACAATTTACACAAATGCTTTGCACGATACCATAGCATCCCACAGGCTGTTCTGGTGCCCAACAATACGTCATGTTATTCCCTGCCCGCACATTCAGATCTATTGTATTATTCTTAATAACTCCATAATACTCCATAATAATGATGATTCCACCATTGTTTAACTATTCCTCTTTGAATGGATGTTTAATTCTTCGGTATTTGCTATTTTGAATACTGTCACATGAATATCCTTAGGCATATGTGCTTGTGCACTTGTGCAAGCATTTCTTATAAAGGAAATTCTTAGAAGAGGGATTGCTACGTCATAGCTTTATGCACATGTGAAGTGTTGACAAAAATTGCCAAACTGGTCTCTAAACATGTTGCACAAATTCGCTCTCATATCCATGTCACAGACACCTTCTCCAAAACTGAGAAATACACGTTGTTTTAAAATTCTATCGGTCTTGGGGCGCCTGGGTGGCACAGTGGTTAAGCGTCTGCCTTCGGCTCAGGGCGTGATCCCGGCGTTATGGGATCGAGCCCCACATCAGGCTCCTCCACTATGAGCCTGCTTCTTCCTCTCCCACTCCCCCTGCTTGTGTTCCCTCTCTCGCTGGCTGTCTCTGTCTCTGTCAAATAAATAAATAAAATCTTTAAAAAAATAAAATAAAATAAAATAAAATTCTATCAGTCTTGCATGGGAAACAGTATCTCATTGATTGAAAACTTGGTTTCTCCTTATCGTCATGAGCGTGAACACCCGTTCTTCTGCTTGCTGCCATTCGTAACAAGCATCCTGCGAGCTGCACCTCCAGTCCGTAGGCACTTGGAAGCAGACACTGAAGACCACCCATAGGTCTGTGACAGTGACCTTTTCCTTGAATAATTCACTTGGAGTTTCTGCTACTGTTGAGTACCCCAATTCAACCAAAGGAAGCCCACTTAGGCAATTCAGCACCCACACACCCACACACAACTTGGGCAAGAGTGGACATCCCATCCAGCCATTATCCAGTGGGTTGACAAGTTGGAACGTATCTGGAGGTGTTAGACTTCAGGGTTTGGCCAAAACTAAAAAGACCATGCCAATGAAGAAGGAAGTGACCAACAGGTAAACTACAGAATAAACTGGAAAGATTATTAAATTTCTACCATCTTTAAGGGCACAAGACCCTGGTATTTTTAAAGATGAGTTCTATTTAACCTTCAAATTCAGAGAATTCCCTTGTTATTGAAATATCTTTGATCTATTAAAAAAAATACAGAAAACTCCAAAATTCATTTTTTATAAAGTCAGCATAACATTAATGCTAAACCTTCATTAGAAGACTGCAGCAAAGAAAGTAGCAAGAAATTTTGCAATATTGGCATGTTGAATACAATTCAATGAGGAGGATAATCAAAAACATGGACTAGTAGCATTTATTACAAAAGCAAGAACAGCTGAGCTTTATGAAATCTATCAACAATTTATTACACCAACAAATAAAGGACAAAAACCCAAAGTGTTTTTGTCGAGAGATACCTAAAAGGCATTCCATACAATTGAATGGCCATTCATTATCTTTTTCTAAAAAACTGT
Organism: Ailuropoda melanoleuca; assembly: GCF_002007445.2. Taxonomy (NCBI): domain Eukaryota; kingdom Metazoa; phylum Chordata; class Mammalia; order Carnivora; family Ursidae; genus Ailuropoda; species Ailuropoda melanoleuca. Next base: position 41,058,255 of record NC_048231.1, read on the forward strand.
GTGAGACAAGAGGAAAATTAAATATGATAAAGACCACCTCAAAAATCTGCAGCTATTCAAATCAGGGAAAGAGATGAGAATTCTCACGATTACAGCTATTACTGACAATTTGGCAATTCTACCTAACGAAACAAGTCAAGAAATTAAAATATGCAGCGTATCTATGGAAACAAAGAGGCAAAATTATCTTTATTGGAGGATAATGTGATCATATACTTAGAACACTCAAGACACTACAAAAAATATTAGAATTTGCAATTTTGTGCAATGACTGGATATAAGATAAACATACAAAACTCAATGCCCTTGCTCCGGTATCTTAGGTCAAGGTCTCTGGGAAATAGACTGAAATTTACATGCAGCGACAGACGTGGTAAAGCCAGACACAGAACGGGTGCGGGGAGAAGCTTCACAGCGGCCCCAGCCACCACCATGGGAAGCTCTGAGAGTCAGTCCCTGGGAGATGTCCCAAGCTGAGCCACGGAGACCACGTCTATTCTCCCACATTTTCCAGTCAAGGGATGCGGCCCTGGGGACGATGAATTCTCTTGGGCGAGGCAGCTTCCTTTGGCAGAGGACAGTTTCTAGAGAGAGACGTGGTTGCGGGCAGATATCACGCAACACTTCCAGCAGCTGGAGGACGAGGTGCCTCTGCCCTCAAGGGGACGTGAGCAAAACAGCACAGCACGCACTACAGCCCCCGAGCAGCCCAGACCTACCTGCGGCATACAGTAAGTCCCCCCCTTTGGGAACAGCGTCTCTAAAGTTCTGCTCATTGGGAAGATGTCCTCTCCCCTCAGCCTTCAGGGCCAGAATCAGGGGTGGGGCTGTACTTTGTCCCACAAACCTTTCTCTCGTGAGAGTTCTCAGGTTAAGTCTAGCAGAATCCCACTCCTGCAGCTCACCTGTGACTTTGTGCTTGGACTCTCCCTGATCTAGATAGACCATGTCTCTGTTCTGGTGGATTGCTGCTGGGTGGGCACGACCTTATGATATCGTGGGTCACAGAGAATCCAGCTCCTGTTGGTCAGTTCTGGCCGTGGGGTCAACTGATGTCTCCCAGTTAGGCCCTCTGCCTCTACCGGAGCCCAGCAGCAAGCCAGGAGCTGTTGCATACGAGGTATTCAGTTCTCCTCTGCAGACGGCAGGGCCCTGCTCCAGAACCTGAGTGTCGACATTGTGATGATCTATTGGGCTTTATCAGAAACTCCACACAGCATCTTTCCCACCATAAACGCCTCCAATACCACAGGCATAAGATCTGCCCTTGTGTATGTCCCAAGGGCTGTTCTTACCAGACTTAGCATTTCTACGGGGTGCTTTCCTGCTCGGGGACCCAATCAAAGACGGCAGCCTTCCACGTCCCTCAGTACATGTGTGTCACTCAGGAGGCTCACATGTGGAATAAGTGAGCTTCAGAAACCCAAGAGGCCTCCAAGCATTGTACTTCCTCCTTCTGGGTGGTGGCAGGTGCAGAATGTAGTCATCTGTTCTTTCCTTCACAGAGGATGTCCCAGCATCCTATAGACCACAGATTCCTAAACAGATGCCCGTGGGGGCTCCTGAGTCCCGCAGAGCTCACGCACCTTAACGCGGCCTCCAACATACTTGCCACTTCTTGTTCCTTCAAGTCACATTCTCATGACGTCACTGATACAGTGGGCCCGTGTGACAGTACGAAGTGTGTCCAGATGGTTCGGTCCTCTGAGCTGCATTATGACAGAGGACAAGAGAGTTAACACAGCCCTGGGGCGACACTGACTGAACACTGCTGTTCCTCCCACATGGATGCAGACCGTTTCTGGTGGGGTGGAAGAGGACATTTGCCAGATCGTCGGCTGAATGTCATGTACTGGAGGGACACATTACCCTGCTCTGCAAAGACAGCAGCCCTAGAAGGGAGGCTGTGGTTCAGACTCCCACTCTGTGTTTGGGGGGGCTCACGGTCACCCCATAGAACGCGTCCAGTTCACACAGGCACCAGGCTGGTGACTCAGATGGCGATGGTGGGGACCACCGTCTACACCCTCTAGGTCTTCAAAGTGGTTCTCATCTCTGCCACTCCCTCCAGGATTGGAGGCTGGCTTTGCTTTACTCTCTTGTGGGTGTGGGGGTCACTTCCAGAGGCTTCGACTGGCCATTCCCTCCACGGAAACGAGGACAGATTCTTCCAACTGCATGTATACATTCCCAACTATTTATACATTCAGGAACCCAGTAAATGACAACAGGTGACCCACTGTGAGCCCAGAACTCTCTTTATTACCTGGGCATCTACTGTAGCCAGGAGGCCAAGAGGGTCCTGGGCCCCCTGGGTATTAATTTTTACTGAAACCCTGTGCCAAATCATCCTTGAAATGTGTGGATATCTCCCTTTCCCCCAAGAAGGTGCCTGAGCAAAGGGCTGAGATCCTCTCAGGGAAGGACAGGGCGTCACCCCCTTACATGCACCTCAATGTGGCCAGCCTTTCCTCCGCCTCAGCCTGTCCTTCCGCCAGTGGGTTCTGGGACTCTCACCTGGCTCAGCTCTGGAAAAGGGGCCTTTGCAGCAAGGGATGATGGCATCATGTGGGCAGAGGGGCTGCCCTCGGGCTCATCCACTGCTCACTTCCTTTGATGCTCTGGGGTGTGCAGTGGACAATACATGTGTCTGTCCCCTGGAGACACCAATCCCTCACCCCTCTCATACGGGTGCATGTTCTTTGGGCCCTGCTGGTCTCCCGGGGCACTCGCTCCCCTCTCAGCAGCAGCTCGACTGTGACGTAACATGTCATTGGTCCCATTGCCAGAAGGGGTGTGTGGCAGACCTCTTCCCAGAGGTTGTGTTCTTTTGTAAGGCATGGACCCCTGCATGACCTTCAAGCCAGACGCTAAGGATTGAACCCAAAAGAGATATGTTGAAGTCCTAAGCCCGGGCACCTCAAAGTGGGACCTCACTTGGAGACAGGGTTGTCTTTACAGAGCTGATCAAGTCAAAATGAGGTCCGGAGAGTGGGCCCTCAGCAAACACAACTGCTATCCTTATCAAAGGGACGGACTGCAGACAGACCTACATGGGACAGCACACCTTGTGGAGACAGGGGGAGGTCACCAACGACTCAGCAAAACTCCAGAACCTACGAGATCCTGCAACAGTCTCCCTCGCATCCTCAGAAGGAACCAGCCCTGCCCACACCCTAACCTGAGCACATGAGTCCCAAATGGGGACATCCAGCCTCCAGAAGTGGGAGCAAGTCCACGTCTGTTGTTTAAGCCCCCAGCATGTGGGGTGTTTGGGCAGCCCCAGAACACTGATCCCCAAGAAAGCACCTGCCTTTAGCCTGGAGTGGGGGGATGGGAGAGAGCAGGCCACTGCCATGGGCCCAGGGGTCACGAGAACCTGGGAACCCTGGTTTCTGAGCTTGCAGCTGGGTCGGGCTCCCTGGAAAGCTCTGAGCCCAGCCCACATGGGGAGGGATTCTGGGAGGGGCACTGTGACCAGCAGCTGGGACAGGAAAGTAGGAAAGCCAGATGGGCAAAAGGTCAACGTGCAGTCTCAGGGCTGGTCTCTGCTGGCCCTGCGGGCCTCAGGCCTTCATAGCCACATGCTGACCAGTCATAGAAGCAGCTGCCCTGGGACAGGGGCTTGACCTCATCAAGGAGCCTGGGAAGAGGGCAGCACTCCGTGGCTGATGGGGGAACCAGGGCTTCCCCTTTGTGGCTGCTGGGGGAACAGGAGCTTCCCCTCTGCAGAAGAGCTGCTACGGAACCGAATGCTGGCGGGGCGGACTTGCCAAGGTCAAGAGCCCCATCTCCTCCGGAGCTCGGCTGCCCTCAAAATCAAGGCCTGGGTCTGGACCCGGCTGTTTCTGCCCTCCATTCATAGGCTGCCGAGGAGGCCTCTGCCTGTCACACCGGCCCTTAAACTGGAGGTGATTCGTGCTCATGCACATGTCTTTCTCCAGCAGCACACTCCATCTGATCTCACACTTCCACACTTAACTGCCTTCCCTCCACCTGTCAAGCTCCCAAGATGGGACACCAACCAGTGCATTTCCTCCCCCTGGTGCCCCACCCCAGGCACCACAGTCGAGGTGTCCCTGACGTGGCCGGTGCTGTCACCTCTCCACCAGCCACCAAGATGGGGGACACTGCCAACCAGCCCACTAGTGGTTGGTCCCACCGGAATCCTGTGTTAGCATCTGCTTCCTGAGACGGCCCCCACTTCAAGTTCCTGGGAAACAGACGCTGGGCTTTGAGCTCTGTGGGAAGGAGAATTAGGAAGGCAGGGGAAGGGTCTTCTCGGGAACAACACCCATGAAGTGACCAAGAGCAACAGAATTGGGCTGAGGGAAAAACTGACCAACAACTGCCCAACAAAGAGTGGGCTGCTGAGAAAGTGGATGGATGGAGGATGGCTGGGGGGATGGGGAGATACATGGATGAAAAAATGAACTGATGCGTCAGTAGGGTAGTTTGACAAATGGATCAGAGGGTGGGTGGATCGCTCAGTGGATGATGGATGGATGGGTGAATCGATGGATGATGGGTGGATGGATGGATGGATGGGTGAATCGATGGATGATGGGTGGATGGATGGATGGATGGATGGATGCATCAAGGGATGGGTTCACGGATGGATGGATGATTGGATGGGTTCATGGATGGATGGATGATTGGATGGTTGGCAGGTGGATGGGAGAACGGCAGGGAAGATGAAGGATGAACAAATGTGTTGAAAGAGCAGTAGCAGTGGATGGGTGGATGGATGTGTGAATAGGCAGGTGGGATGGATGGCTACGTGGAGAGATTGGAGATGAAGAATGAGTAAAAAATTTTTGCAGCCACACTGTGGTTCTGGTGAGCTCTCACAGAATGATAGTCATGGATTTTTGAGTTTGCTGTTTTGGGGTGTGAACTTCAACAGAGTGTCAATGTACTGATATACCCAGACAGGCAACCGTCAGCAGGATGAGAACACCAGGCATCCGTCCGCAGAGCGCGTTGGCTCCCTGCCAGCAATCCCAGTGGGAGGCGTCTTCAGACGGCATCTTGCAGAGCATGGACTCAGATGGGGACTGAGATCACTGGCATGATAACTAACGGGATCTGCCTAAAGGAGCTGATGCCTCTATCTCCCAGTGGTATCCACCTGCCCAAGTGACTGGAAGCACATGAGCCCCAAATGGGGATGTGGGGAGCCCTGCCTCTCCTTCGACCATGCCAGGAAGGGCACAGCCAACACGAACCTCTGGGTCTGCTTCACGGCTGCCCTTATGATGACACCAGCCTGTCCTTTTTCTAGCTTCCTCAGTTAAAAATCTTTATCTATCAAAAAAAAAATCTTTATCAACTTTCTACTTTAATAAATGACTTACATCTGTCCATTTTCCTCTTGGTAACACTCTTATAGTCCATTCTCTTCTCTGATTTCTGGGGGGCATCTCCTACCATGACTATAGATTTGTGCATCTCCCTTTGCTTCACACTCGACTTCAGTGGACAACCCCCCAGTTCTGTTTGCCAAGTGAAAATACCCTTTTTGTCCCTTTTGAATATTTTTTTAAGCTTTTATTTATTTATTTGACAGAGAGACAGCCAGCGAGAGAGGGAACACAAGCAGGGGGAGTGGGAGAGGAAGAAGCAGGCTCATTGAGGAAGAGCCTGATGTGGGGGTCCCCAGGACTCCGGGATTACACCCTGAGCCAAAGGCAGACGCTTAACGACTGCGCCACCCAGGCGCCCCTAAATATTTTGCCTTGAACTTTATTTTGTGTGATGTAAATTCTACGAAGACTGCTGACTTTGTGTTGGCATTGTTGACAGATTTTCTTCAGTGCTCTAGGCTTTTATGTCCTAGCTTACGCTAAGCATGGTTTTCGTAAACAATATTTTAGTTAGAACTTGTTATTTATTTCTGTTCAATCTCAAAGTCCATCTTTTGACACATCTGCCTAACCCACTGGTACATCCTATTCCTGGTAAAGTGAAATCTTACTCTGTATTTTCTATTTTGTTTGCCTCTCCCCTTTTCCACCTTATTTTATAGAAAAGGTTTATCTTATTCCATCTTTTGCTTAACTGGCTTTGACATATTTAATCCCATTTCCAGTCTGCTCTTGATTGCCCACCGACTCACCAAACAGACGAAGCTCGAGTTTTGCTGAGAGCGTCAAGCATGAGGCAGGGTCCCGGTGTCCTTCCAACAAAACGATCCTGTAAATTACTTTCTTGCCGTCCAAGAACGTCCCCCGAGCCCCCACATTGCCCGAACCATCTTTCGCCACCAATACTCACGCTTCCAGTTCCTTACTTGTGCGAGCGAGGAGCTGCACCCGACCCCCTGCACTGGGAAAATGACGGAGGCGGCCCGCTGACGGCGCTTGGCGAGTCCCAGTGATGACGACTGTCACCATCAGCTCCTGGGCTCCCTGTCTTCCTCCTAGGGAACTTCTTCCAGCGACTCATTCAGAGTCGGTGGACCGTGGTGACTGAATATCTTCATTTTCCATTCACGCGTCAATAATGGGTTGTCTGAGGACGTCACCTCTGAACTGGGAAGACCCTGCTGTCCCGCTATGTCACCCTCAACACGGAGAAGACAGGCGTCAGTTGATCTGGCCCCTGTTCCTTTCCAACAACCCGGGCGTTTCCTCGCCGCCCACCCAACCTCGGAAGCCCTTATAATTTTCTCTGTATGGGGGATGAACCACGTTGTGCTCTGCTGGGTCACTGCTGGGTCAGGGAACGAGTCTGGGGTGTGCTTTTTGCATGCACCCTGTTGGCACCTGGCGGGGCCCACGCCTGCGTTTAGCCCTGGGAAAGTGCATGAATTCTGCGTGGACTATAGGCCCCTGCATGATCTTCTCCTGCAATCCCAGCACATGGGTACAGGGATGCCCGGTCTGTCCTCACACTTCCGCTGTCCCCATGTGCCCCCCCAGCTCGGTCCCTCCCCCATGGCGTGTCCGCCCTCCACAAGCCCATCTGTGGAGACATATTTGGTCTGTTCTTTGTGTTTTGTTTTATTTCTAGACCTCTCCTTGTTTCTCTGAAACTCCTGGCTGTCTCACTCCCAACGCGGATGCCAGCTCCACCCGCTTGGGTCCTTCCTGCAGGATCTTTCGGTTCTGATTTACTTCCTCTTCTTGGAGCCTCACATCTCTCACGGTGGGGACTTTCCTGGAACCTGGGTGACGCCTAGCTGTGACCCCAGCTTTGCAGGGGTGCTTCCCCGGGGAGGGCACCTGCCGTGTTTGTTTGCCACAACCCATGGGGGCAACAAGGACCCCTCCTTGACCAAACCTGTCAGACTCATCCTTGGCCAGCTGAGTCCGGTTTTAGCAAAGAATCCAGCTAAGCCAGTTTCTCAAGAATCCCCCACCTTCCACGGCCAATCTGGGTCTCTTCCTCCTGGTAATGTGCCTCTCATCCACTCCCCCTGCCCGTTGGCAACAAGTGTGCACCTGTCACTGTCGGACGTGGAGTCAAGCCCACTCTCCCCCCTACTATGATAGTCTTCAATAAAGTCTTCCTTGCCGTTTCTAACAGTATCCGGGGCAACGTTTTTTTCTTTTACAAGGGGAAGACTAAGGCTTTGGCCAAGACTCAACTGCATCGGGTCTTTCCTCAGTGAGAGCAGGGGGCAGGCCAGGCCTGGTTGGCGTTCTTTGCCACGGGCTCAGCACAAGGTCTGCACATTCCCCCAAGCCCTCCAGATGCCAGGACAAGCCCCGCCTCTTTGAACGAAGACCCCACAGTTGGTGATCCCAGTTCTGGCAGACCCATCCTCACTGCAGCCTGATCCAAGATTGGGGGGGGGGGGCATCGCTACACAGGTGAGAGAGCTCACTTACATACGTGCACCGATTTAGGAAGTCAAGAGAGCCATCTGCACAAGTATGGGGAGGCCTTCAGGGGGTGTGAAACCTCGAGCACAGTCAGAAGGAGTAAACAGAGGTTCGCCGGGAGACACAGGGGCAGCGTGGTGTGGAAGGCAGCCCCACATGCCCGGCACTGCGGGGGCTCTGCGCCCCGAGTGCCCCACACCCCAGCGAGGGCTCTCTCCCGACCCCAGAGCCAGATGACCCCGCGCACTATCCCTATCTGCCCCCACAGAAGGAATGTGAGAGCAGCTCCAACTGGGGACCATCTGGCTGGGGCCGGGGGCGGGGCGGGGGCTGCAAGTTTGGAGAACTGCTGCCTTTCATTTGGCACTTCCTTTTTAAATTGAAAATTCTTATTATTTCAGGAAACCAAGAGAAGAACCAAAAATAAAAAATTATCATGCCCTACTATTAGAAGGCCAGTTGCAAGGCATCCGATTTGCGCACACAGGCAAAGAAATAGTTCCTGAAAAAAAGTGCAAATTGCTACTTGGCTGCATGTAAATGAACCGCTAATTGCTTTTTGCAAACAATATTTATGCAAATGGCCCCACATTCTGCAAAGCTGCACAGATTATGAGTTCACGTTTACATTTGTCATCACCGTCCTTTTATTCGGAGAACCAGAGAACCGGGGTGCCTTGAGGGGCCCTCCCACCGCACACACTCAGACTTTCTTCCTCCATGTCCCTGCAGGCCCCTCGCCCTGGGCAGAGAGCCAAGTGTCCCTGAGTCCCGCTTTCCGCTCTGGAGACCCTGTTCTCAAATCCTTCCAGTCCCAAATGCACATAAAGGCCTCACCGCCCTCCCTGCACTCAAAGTTGACAACGTGGCCTTCATCAGCAAACTCGGTAGACAGCCTAGAACTGGGGAAAGTCCAATGCGTCCCGACTCTTCTAATATGGAAAGACTTTCTGGGAACCAGTAAGAGAAGGGCCTGCCATCAATAGAGGAACGTTTACAAGCAAGGTGAACAATCACAGAAAATAAGGCGGACTGATTCTTCAGCGTGTGAGAAAGACCTTAACATCACTCACCATCACACAGACTTCTGGGCACCCAAAAGAACGGAAGCCGCCTGGGCCCGCGTCCACGTGTGGCCGCCAGAACCCACACAGAACAAGAAACAGAACAAATAAAACCACACGAAAGCCATTCCGTTGGTGAGATCAGAACACAGGAATGCCCGACTTCAAAACAACCGTAAGTGAAGAAGGAAAAGAAGAACGGGGGGAAATCCCAGCGGGTGGCTTCTCACACTCTTGACTGAGAGTAAGAGCAGCCCAGGAATAGTCAGTAATCCTGGGAAGGTGGGCGTGGGGAGGGCGCAGGGAGCAGGACCGCTGCCCCCCTGTGCACGCACCCAGAGCGCCCTGGGACATTGGAGCACAAACCCAGCACGGAGCGGGGGGGGGGCCTTCAAAGCACCTGCAAGGTAACCTGGAGTCTGCACAGTGAAGCTTCGGGGGAAGCGAAGAGCAAGAAAGAAGGTGCATGTGCCCTTCAGGGGTTCAGTGGCAGAAGCAGAAAGGAGTGGAAGGAGGGAGTTTCGGGTCCTGTTAGAATACAAGGAGCCACAAGTTTGAAGGACACACAGTCCCTCCCACTGCCCCCACCAGAACATAAATCCACTGAAGAAACCAGACGGGGTCGCACTGATGGGAGGGGGCTGGGAACCACGGGTCCTGTAAACCACCCAAATCCACAGAAGGAACAAGAGGAAATTGCGTCTCTTCAAAGTCACCACAAATCAACACAGCTGATAAAAGGCCCTTCCCTCAGCGACAGCAACGGCAGAGACCCTGAGCCCCTGCCGCGAACTGAATTCCATGTCCTCCCAGAAGCGGCCGAGGTCTGAAGACCCATCCAGGAGGAAGGGGAGGGACAGTCCTGTCTGCATGCACACTGATTTCAAGATGCCCAAGAAGGAACAGACTTAAAGTTTAAAGGAGGAGCGCCTGGGGGGTGCCGTCAGCTGAGCGTCTGACTCTTGATTTTGGCTCAGGCCATGATCTCAGGGTCCTGGGATGGAGCCCCGTGTCCAGCTCCGTGCTCAGTGGGGAGTCTGCTGGAGAGTCTCTCTCTCTCTCTCTCTCTCTCTCCATCTCTGTCTCCCTCTGCCCCTCCCCCACTCGCTCTCATGCGTTGTCTAAAATAAATGAATAAATGGCCTTAAAGCAAAGTAGGAGACCACCCAAGATAATGAAAAACGAGACAATGAAGGAGGTAAAGAGAGCCAGAGAGAGAGAGGTGGACAGCACAGAAGGAACATGGCCAACGGGAGCCCGGGCAGTGGAGGGCAGAACCACAGCCGGGGATGACGTCTACACCCAGAAATAAACAACTCGAGTCCACATCGTGAACACCCATCCCCATGGACCTCAGTGGGAGGGGACTACCCTGAAATGATCAACTCTGAGACACCCCCCGAGGAAACTCCTGTGTTTCTGGGATAAAGCAAACACAACTTACAGGAGCAGAGGAACCACGGGGTGGACTTCCCAAAAACAACAGCGAAACACCGGTGAGGCAACATCCCCAAAATGTCGGTGAAAGCCTGGATGGAGTGTTTTCTATTTCTGCAGAGGAAGAGTTCATGTCTCTGCAACACTGTGGTTTTCTGAGCAACAGCCCGGGCAGCCCACGCTAAGGGGGCCTGAGAAGCAGACGAGCCTCGGGGTCCAAGACGGTGAAGTACCCAGGACAGGGGATCCCAGATCTGTCTCCCTTTGCCGTGTGTTCGGAATGGGATAAAACCCAGAGCCATTGCCTCACATCCCAAAGGCCTGAAAGCCTGAGCCTCCCGTTCTCTTCCCAGAGAGAATATGTTTGCCCTAGAAGGACGTCCCCTGTTCGGGGGTTTTTTTTTGTCGGGGGGGGGTGGGGTTGGGGCAGCAGCTCCTGTATGAGCCCCAGGACCCCTCCAGCAACAGGAAACTCCCATTTTGCAAGAGTTTCGCACCATGGTGCCCGCATGGACATGGGTCATAGGGACCCACACCAAGGCCTCCTGTGAATGAGTCACTGGCCGGTCCTCCTCTAATCTGGAAGCCTTGCGCTTGCTTTCAGGAAGAAGTAAATTAGCAGGGGCAAGAATGCACCGGTATCCAACCACGGTGTCCTCCAAGTGCCCAGGCTACAGACAACGGTTCCAAACACACGAGAACTCGGGAAACTGCACCACATGCCCTTCCTGAGGAACCCACCAGAAGATTAACTTCATCCATCTGAAACAGTGACAGGGAAAGACTTCGGCAAAAGGGCAAACGTGGGGAGGAGGGTGGAAACTAACCTAACGTTCAGGCTGACACAGCGGGAACGGGGGCACGTCGGAAACAGAGAAGAGGGAAAGGCAGTCGGCGGGAGTTAGTTATCATTAAAAACCAGCAAACCAGAAAGAGGAGCATTTAAGGAGTGTAAGAACACAGGGGATCCTGAGAATAAAGATACAAATCTTCTAAGGAAAACAACAAAAACCAAAGAGCAAAGAACACATCACACAGCAAACATTACAATACGCACCTGATATAAAGTATGACACCGAAGTATAAGTCATACTAGTAAATGTCAACAGGCTAGACTCGTCCATTAAAAGAAGAAGATTCCCATCTGGCTCACGAGCAACACCCAGCTATACGCCGTCAACAGGAGACACACGTAAAATAAAGTGGGTCAGGAAGCTACAGCAGCAGAACTGAGTAAACTAAAGGCATGTTAGGCACATAGAAGGTGCCAGAAAGGGGGCGAGGTCCACACAGCAGTCAAAGTAGAATGGAGGACAAAAAACACTAAACATGACAAAGGACTTTTTAATGCAAAAAGACACGATTCCCAACAAAAGTACAAAGTTGTGCATCAAATAACACAGCAGCCACCTTTACGAGGCAAAAACTGAGAACTTACATGGATTCACGGAAGCACGCTGATCACTGGACAACCGTCGCCCAGAGCAGGGTAGACCCAGTGAGCAGGAAGGAACGTGTCAGCACGGGTCCTCCACAGGCAGCAGGAGATGAAGTCAGGACCACAGGAGGCTTTCGGGGGACATCTGTCCAGGACAAAGGTGGGGACAGAGGATCAGCCAGGAAGAGCCTCAGACTGGGAGACCCACCTCAGCACAGTATCCACCAGCCTGCACTCCTGGGGGGTTCAAAGCCTACACAGTGGGAGTCCCACGTGAGGCAAAGCTGGCCAGGTGCTGGTACCGCCCCCCACCAGCCTGGCACTGCCGCGGTGGGAGATACCCGGGAGCACGGTGGCCTCAGCACAAACGTGCAGCAGGGCCCAAAGGTGTTGGAGCCAGAGGGCATCAGCCACCTGCTCTCCTCACAGCTTCGAGCGACACGTATAGAAAAGCTACACGCATGACCAGTAGGCAGAGCTTGTGGGTGTAGCCAGTATTGGCACACACACGGCTCAGGTGCACCTTCTCCAGCGTTCACGGAGCATTCGCAAGAACAGATCATGTGCTAAGTCACTAAACATCAGTAAGCTCCAGAAAGCAGAAATATTGCAATCAACAGTCTGTGACCACCGTACAATAAAACTGGAAATTACTGACAAAATGTAAAATTTTGGAAAAAAATTTTTTTAATCTGTAAAAGAATTCTTGGGTGAAAGTGAAAATGCACACCGAAATTCCTTTTTAAAAAAATAATGACAGCGAAGATACGTAACATTGGCTCCATGGGATATGCTCAAAGCAGCGATCAAAGGAAAATTCAAAACTGTGAACACTTTTATCAATAAACATGAAAGAATGAAAAAACCAATAAAATTCCCAGCTCGTGCAACTAGAAATAGAACCGCGGAATAAACCAGAAGAAAGCTCAAGGAATGAATAATAAAGATAAAAGTAGAAATTAATGAGGTAAAGGAACAGAAAAGCACTCGATCTAATTAATGAATCAGAAGCCTAATTGTTTTAATTAACAAAATGGGCAAACAACTGCTAACTAACCTGACCATGAAATGCAGAAAGCTCAAATACACAAAATAGGAAATGACAAGAAAGGAACTATTGGAGACGAAGAAAGCTTAAAGTCATAGGACTAGTTTGCAGATATCTCTGCAAATAAATTTGAAAACACTGAGGTTACAGGTTAAGTTGTGTCCGTCTCCTGTCCGAAAAAAATATGTTGAGGTCCTAACCTCCAGTGTCTCAGAACGTGACCTTATTGGGAAACGGAGTTGTCAGCGCAATTGGTCAAGCTGAGGTTCCCCTCAACTCACCGTAACTCCTTGACAAGAGTGAGCCCTAATCTGACCGGTGTTTTGGTAAGAAGAGGGGAATTTGAGGTATGCACACACAGAGGGAAGAAGCCATGTGAAAACACGCAGAGATGGGAGTGATGCAACCACAAGCCAAGGAATGTCAAAGGTCACCAGCAGCACTGGAAGCTAGGAAGAGGCAAGGAAGGATTCCCTGCAGGTTTCAGAGGGAGCGTGGTCTGGCTGACAACTTGTTTCAGACTGCCAGCCTCCAGACTGTGAGATAATAAGTTTCCATTGTTTTAAGCCCCCTCCCCCGTTTGTAGCATTTTGTCATGGAAATCCTTGGAAGCCAATACTTGTGATAAAAGAGATAAATTCCTAGAGAAATCCCTATGACCAAAATTGACATGACTGGAGATAAGAAACATAAGTAGAATAATTTCAGGAGAAGAAATTGAGAACCTCCCCACAAGAAAAGCCCTTGGCCCAGACGGTTTCACAGGAAAGTGCTACCAAATTTTCAAAGACCAAATAGTTCCAGTATCTCAAAAATTGATCCAGATCACTGAAAAAGAAGGAAAACCTGCAAGTATAACATTGAAACTTCAATTTTATAAAGACAGTATAAAAAAGAGGAACTATAGAGCAGTCTTACTTATAAATACTAACGCTAAGGAAAGTGTTACTAAAGAGAATGCAGAACCACATGAAGAAAATAATGCACCTCAGCCAAGTGGAGTTTACTCCAGGAATGCAAAGCTAGTTTAGTATGAAGAAACATGTATGCCACAGCACGCACACGGAGGGAAGACTGCATGTGAAGACATCGACATGCAGACCTTGTCCTAAAGCCTGTATCTCACTAAATGCGGAAACAGGAAGGAATTTCCTCTACGATTAGGAAAAAGGCAGGGATGTCTAGTATCTCTGCTGATTCAATATTGTATCAGAGATATTGACCAATGCCATTAGACAAGAAAAATCAAATCGAAGCATAAGTATTAGAAAAAGAAGTAAAACTATGTCAATTTATAAATAATATACTAGTATTTCTTGAACACTTCTAAAGAACGAATGATAAAACTAACTCAGACAATAAAATATTCCAGGAAGGTGGCGGGATACAGAATGAACATACAGAAACCAATAGCCTTCATGTACACAAAACACTAACCAGTTAGAGGGGCAGAGTGGTACAGAAAACCCCAATTACATAGCAACAAAGAAGATTAAGTACTTAGGGATAAACTCAGCAAAAAAAAAATGTGCAACATCTATATGAGGAAAACTTTAAAATGCTCCTGAAAGACTTAAGCTAATGGAAAGACATCCCCTGTTCTTGGATAAAATGGCTCATCACAAAGATATCAGTTCCCTTTCAGTTCATTTATAAATTTACTGGAATCCCCAAAAAATCCCAACAAGGTTATTTCTAGAGCTAGAGAGGTTAATACTGAAGTTCACATGGAAAAAAATACATACGAACAGTGCCGGTGAAGCCACTTGTGGTATGGAATAAAAGTGCAGGAAGAAGCACACGCATATATGAAAACTTAGTATGTCATAAAGATGACAGCTCGGATCACAGGGACAAAGACGGGCTCCGTGTGTGTGTGTGTGTGTGTGTGTGTGTGTGTGTGCGCGCGCGTACACGGCAGATCTGTGCACTTCCTAACGCGATCCATGCACAAGCCCCTCCATCAACACAATCAAATTGCAGAGGGCATCCACGGGCTTCCTCGTGATATCACTCCACAGCCCCCCAACCCCTTCTACCGCCAGACCCTGACCCCTAACAGCCACGAATCTGTCCTCTCTCTTGCTGCGTGGTTCCAAAATGTTCTACAGATGGATTCATATGGTAGGCAACCTTTTGGGAATGTCACTCAGCCTGATTCCCTGCTCTTATGTGTATCCGCAGCTTGTTTCTTCTGTGACTGAGCAGTACCCCCCGGTGTGGGTGAACCACTTTGTTCACCACTCACCTGTGGATGAACATTTGGGTCATTGCTAATTGGGGGATATTACAAACAAGGCAGCTGTGACCATTCACGTGCAGATTTTTGCATGAACTTAAGTTTTCATTTCTCTGACATAAAAGCCAAAGCGCACAGTTGTTGGGCCGGAGTGCGGGCATTCTCCCTTTTAAAAGAAACTGGCAAAAAAATTGATAAATTGGACTTAATCAAAACGTAAGTCTTTTCCTCTGCAAAGGACCCTGTTAAGAGGATGATAAGACAAATTGCAGACAGGAAGGAAATACTGGCAACCACATATTTGACTAAAGACTTGTATCTAGAATTTGTAAAAGAACTGTCAAAAATCACAGTAAAACAATAACAGTCCAACTAGGAAACGGGCAAAAGACATAGATATTTCACTGGGGAAGATATCCAGATGGTAACTAAATGTGAAAAGATGTTCGGTACAATTAGTAGTTAGGAAAATACAAGTCAAAACCACATGAGCGGCCAGCGCACGCCCGTCAAATGGTGCAGCCGCTCTGGATGCTCGGCAGTTTGTTCTAAAAGACAGACTTTTACAAAAGGTGCTGAGGCAACCGCGCAGCCACGTGGGAAAGATAATGAGCTCCCTACCTCACACCACACACACGACCGAGGTCCCGATGGTGCAGGGATCCAACGACTCAACCCACACCCATGCCGGAAGGAGATGGGGTGAATCCTTGTAAGTTTGGTGCAGGGAAAGGATTCCTAACTAAGACTCAATATCCAGACACGATAAAAGACTGATATATTTTACATGGAAAAAAACACTATGAAGTCAAGAGATAACTGACAAAGTGGTAAAAAAATATATATATATTTATGAGTCATATCATAGACAAAGGGTTACTATTCCTAACCTATTAACAANCCCATGCCGGAAGGAGATGGGGTGAATCCTTGTAAGTTTGGTGCAGGGAAAGGATTCCTAACTAAGACTCAATATCCAGACACGATAAAAGACTGATATATTTTACATGGAAAAAAACACTATGAAGTCAAGAGATAACTGACAAAGTGGTAAAAATATATATATATATTTATGAGTCATATCATAGACAAAGGGTTACTATTCCTAACCTATTAACAATTCTTGAATATTGAAGGGGAAAGAACAACAACCCGCTAGAGAGGTGGAGAGAAGGCGTGAACAGACAACCCCCAAAAGGAAGTGCAGACGGTCCTGACGTTCAGCCTCGCACAGGACTCTCAGGCGACGGAAACAGAACGCAGATCAGCAGAGAATACAAGCAAAAGCAGCCTCCAGGTCTTCAGATTCAACCAGGAAGGCCCTCCGGACACGGGCTACCACATGGAGGACACGTGAGGACATGCTGCTCGGTGCTGTCAGCCCTCACGAAGGGGCAAGGACTTTGGGATTCCGCCCACACGAGGCGTCACAGCCAAAGGGACAGAAAGTAGACGGGGCGCCGGGGGCTGGGCAGGGGACAGAGCTTCAGTTCGGGGAAGATGAGAACGCTCTGGAGACTGACGGTGACAGCAGCTGCGCGACACTGTGAATGTGCTTCACGCCCCTGAGCTGTGCACCTGAAAGTGGTTAAAACCGTAAAGTTTATGGTACATGGATTTTACACAATAAAAACAAGAACATGAGACACCGTTGCACAGAGATGGAATCAGAAAGGCATGACCACGCACTGCGCGCGCGGCTGTGGGGAGCGAGGCTGGTGCTTTGGGGGGGCACCTGGGCAGCACCTCACAGATCTACGCACTTAGCTCCCGACCCAGCCCCCCCTTCCCGGGGTCCACCCCCCAAAGACACGGGCACATGGTGGCTCATTGCAACGGCACTGGTGGCCGCAGGGTCCCGCAGACCTGCCCCCAGCAGGCCGCCGGAGAGCGCCGGATAAATATGACTCGCCGTGGGGGCTCAGCAGATTACCCAGGGGGTGAGGACCCCCATGAACCTGGGGCTGTGGCCTGACTTCCAGGGGACGTTTGCAAGTCATGAAAGCAGAGAGCAGAAGAGCACCCAGCATGCTACCTTCTGCGTAAGGAGGAAATATAAACCCCAGGGAACTACGTGCGGACAGAGACACAGGACGCCTAACTCAGAGGTGCGAGGCTGTTACCTACGGGGCTGGGGGGAGTCGAATGCCGGGGGACACACTCCTCCATGCCAAACTTCCCAGGCGTGGTTCTGACTTCGAGAACGACGTTCATGGTTCGCATACTCAAATCCAAATAAACGAATTAAAGATCAATAAAAGGAATCAGGGCTTCATGGGGAACTAGCCAGGAAGAGAAAGAACAAAACAGCGCTGAAATCCAGAAGCAGTCGAGGGAACACGAGACCACTCCAGCCAGCCCCCCGCATGGCAAAAGGATCCAGTTAAAATGGATAAAATAAGAAGTCGGAGTTTAAGCTGGCGTAAATATGCGATATTTGTAAAATATGAATTATAATACTGATGTAAGTAATTTAATGAATACACATGAATTATTAAAATGTTATTTAAAAACGATTAAAATTAACATTTTTAAAATCAGTGGAGAGACGCACTGGGAGCTCAAACACAGGTGGAGAGAAAGCCATGGTGGGCGCAGACTCGAGGAGTCCCCCAGAGGACAGGCGGCAGGGGAAGGAACGGGGTTGGCACCACGGAGAGTCAGGCAGGAGAGAAGGACGGGCCTGCTCTAACCCGGGGCTGCGGGGGAGGGACTGTGTCTGGGTCCCCAGGACCTACCAGGACCTACCAGGACGGCTCACCGGACCGGGGGTGGTGGTACTCACAGCCATGATTGACCACCGTGAGAGGACGCAGACCCAGCTCCGCCAAGCGCCAAGACGCGTGGGGTCAGGTCTGAGGACGCCAGACACCAGCTTCCAAGAGTCCTTCCCCAGCGGGGTCACGAGGTCTCAGGAACAAAGACTCCAAGGGAGACCACACACCAAAACCTGCTTTCTGCCCAGTCTGCTCAGCGGCCGCCCTGCGTGGCGTTCCAGGAGCGTCCCACACGGCTCCGAGCGCGCGGTC
>NC_048231.1:41076438-41094702 GCF_002007445.2 Ailuropoda melanoleuca
TTAACATCACTCACCATCACACAGACTTCTGGGCACCCAAAAGAACGGAAGCCGCCTGGGCCCGCGTCACCACGTGTGGCCGCCAGAACCCACACAGAACAAGAAACAGAACAAATAAAACCACACGAAAGCCATTCCGTTGGTGAGATCAGAACACAGGAATGCCCGACTTCAAAACAACGGTAAGTGAAGAAGGAAAAGAAGAAAGGGGGGAAATCCCAGCGGGTGGCTTCTCACACTCTTGACTGAGAGTAAGAGCAGCCCAGGAATAGTCAGTAATCCTGGGAAGGTGGGCGTGGGGAGGGCGCAGGGAGCAGGACCGCTGCCCCCCTGTGCACGCACCCAGAGCGCCCTGGGACATTGGAGCACAAACCCAGCACGGAGCGGGGGGGGGGCCTTCAAAGCACCTGCAAGGTAACCTGGAGTCTGCACAGTGAAGCTTCGGGGGAAGCGAAGAGCAAGAAAGAAGGTGCATGTGCCCTTCAGGGGTTCAGTGGCAGAAGCAGAAAGGAGTGGAAGGAGGGAGTTTCGGGTCCTGTTAGAATACAAGGAGCCACAAGTTTGAAGGACACACAGTCCCTCCCACTGCCCCCACCAGAACATAAATCCACTGAAGAAACCAGACGGGGTCGCACTGATGGGAGGGGGCTGGGAACCACGGGTCCTGTAAACCACCCAAATCCACAGAAGGAACAAGAGGAAATTGCGTCTCTTCAAAGTCACCACAAATCAACACAGCTGATAAAAGGCCCTTCCCTCAGCGACAGCAACGGCAGAGACCCTGAGCCCCTGCCGCGAACTGAATTCCATGTCCTCCCAGAAGCGGCCGAGGTCTGAAGACCCATCCAGGAGGAAGGGGAGGGACAGTCCTGTCTGCATGCACACTGATTTCAAGATGCCCAAGAAGGAACAGACTTAAAGTTTAAAGGAGGAGCGCCTGGGGGGTGCCGTCAGCTGAGCGTCTGACTCTTGATTTTGGCTCAGGCCATGATCTCAGGGTCCTGGGATGGAGCCCCGTGTCCAGCTCCGTGCTCAGTGGGGAGTCTGCTGGAGAGTCTCTCTCTCTCTCTCTCTCTCTCCCCATCTCTGTCTCCCTCTGCCCCTCCCCCACTCGCTCTCATGCGTTGTCTAAAATAAATGAATAAATGGCCTTAAAGCAAAGTAGGAGACCACCCAAGATAATGAAAAACGAGACAATGAAGGAGGTAAAGAGAGCCAGAGAGAGAGAGGTGGACAGCACAGAAGGAACATGGCCAACGGGAGCCCGGGCAGTGGAGGGCAGAACCACAGCCGGGGATGACGTCTACACCCAGAAATAAACAACTCGAGTCCACATCGTGAACACCCATCCCCATGGACCTCAGTGGGAGGGGACTACCCTGAAATGATCAACTCTGAGACACCCCCCGAGGAAACTCCTGTGTTTCTGGGATAAAGCAAACACAACTTACAGGAGCAGAGGAACCACGGGGTGGACTTCCCAAAAACAACAGCGAAACACCGGTGAGGCAACATCCCCAAAATGTCGGTGAAATCCTGGATGGAGTGTTTTCTATTTCTGCAGAGGAAGAGTTCATGTCTCTGCAACACTGTGGTTTTCTGAGCAACAGCCCGGGCAGCCCACGCTAAGGGGGCCTGAGAAGCAGACGAGCCTCGGGGTCCAAGACGGTGAAGTACCCAGGACAGGGGATCCCAGATCTGTCTCCCTTTGCCGTGTGTTCGGAATGGGATAAAACCCAGAGCCATTGCCTCACATCCCAAAGGCCTGAAAGCCTGAGCCTCCCGTTCTCTTCCCAGAGAGAATATGTTTGCCCTAGAAGGACGTCCCCTGTTCGGGGGGGGGTGGGGTTGGGGCAGCAGCTCCTGTATGAGCCCCAGGACCCCTCCAGCAACAGGAAACTCCCATTTTGCAAGAGTTTCGCACCATGGTGCCCGCATGGACATGGGTCATAGGGACCCACACCAAGGCCTCCTGTGAATGAGTCACTGGCCGGTCCTCCTCTAATCTGGAAGCCTTGCGCTTGCTTTCAGGAAGAAGTAAATTAGCAGGGGCAAGAATGCACCGGTATCCAACCACGGTGTCCTCCAAGTGCCCAGGCTACAGACAACGGTTCCAAACACACGAGAACTCGGGAAACTGCACCACATGCCCTTCCTGAGGAACCCACCAGAAGATTAACTTCATCCATCTGAAACAGTGACAGGGAAAGACTTCGGCAAAAGGGCAAACGTGGGGAGGAGGGTGGAAACTAACCTAACGTTCAGGCTGACACAGCGGGAACGGGGGCACGTCGGAAACAGAGAAGAGGGAAAGGCAGTCGGCGGGAGTTAGTTATCATTAAAAACCAGCAAACCAGAAAGAGGAGCATTTAAGGAGTGTAAGAACACAGGGGATCCTGAGAATAAAGATACAAATCTTCTAAGGAAAACAACAAAAACCAAAGAGCAAAGAACACATCACACAGCAAACATTACAATACGCACCTAATATAAAGTATGACACCTAAGTATAAGTCATACTAGTAAATGTCAACAGGCTAGACTCGTCCATTAAAAGAAGAAGATTCCCATCTGGCTCACGAGCAACACCCAGCTATACGCCGTCAACAGGAGACACACGTAAAATAAAGTGGGTCAGGAAGCTACAGCAGCAGAACTGAGTAAACTAAAGGCATGTTAGGCACATAGAAGGTGCCAGAAAGGGGGCGAGGTCCACACAGCAGTCAAAGTAGAATGGAGGACAAAAAACACTAAACATGACAGAGGACTTTTTAATGCAAAAAGACACGATTCCCAACAAAAGTACAAAGTTGTGCATCAAATAACACAGCAGCCACCTTTACGAGGCAAAAACTGAGAACTTACATGGATTCACGGAAGCACGCTGATCACTGGACAACCGTCGCCCAGAGCAGGGTAGACCCAGTGAGCAGGAAGGAACGTGTCAGCACGGGTCCTCCACAGGCAGCAGGAGATGAAGTCAGGACCACAGGAGGCTTTCGGGGGACATCTGTCCAGGACAAAGGTGGGGACAGAGGATCAGCCAGGAAGAGCCTCAGACTGGGAGACCCACCTCAGCACAGTATCCACCAGCCTGCACTCCTGGGGGGTTCAAAGCCTACACAGTGGGAGTCCCACGTGAGGCAAAGCTGGCCAGGTGCTGGTACCGCCCCCCACCAGCCTGGCACTGCCGCGGTGGGAGATACCCGGGAGCACGGTGGCCTCAGCACAAACGTGCAGCAGGGCCCAAAGGTGTTGGAGCCAGAGGGCATCAGCCACCTGCTCTCCTCACAGCTTCGAGCGACACGTATAGAAAAGCTACACGCATGACCAGTAGGCAGAGCTTGTGGGTGTAGCCAGTATTGGCACACACACGGCTCAGGTGCACCTTCTCCAGCGTTCACGGAGCATTCGCAAGAACAGATCATGTGCTAAGTCACTAAACATCAGTAAGCTCCAGAAAGCAGAAATATTGCAATCAACAGTCTGTGACCACCGTACAATAAAACTGGAAATTACTGACAAAATGTAAAATTTTGGAAAAAAATTTTTTTAATCTGTAAAAGAATTCTTGGGTGAAAGTGAAAATGCACACCGAAATTCCTTTTTAAAAAAATAATGACAGCGAAGATACGTAACATTGGCTCCATGGGATATGCTCAAAGCAGCGATCAAAGGAAAATTCAAAACTGTGAACACTTTTATCAATAAACATGAAAGAATGAAAAAACCAATAAAATTCCCAGCTCGTGCAACTAGAAATAGAACCGTGGAATAAACCAGAAGAAAGCTCAAGGAATGAAATAATAAAGATAAAAGTAGAAATTAATGAGGTAAAGGAACAGAAAAGCACTCGATCTAATTAATAAATCAGAAGCCTAATTGTTTTAATTAACAAAATGGGCAAACAACTGCTAACTAACCTGACCATGAAAAGCAGAAAGCTCAAATACACAAAATAGGAAATGACAAGAAAGGAACTATTGGAGACGAAGGAAGCTTAAAGTCATAGGACTAGTTTGCAGATATCTCTGCAAATAAATTTGAAAACACTGAGGTTACAGGTTAAGTTGTGTCCGTCTCCTGTCCGAAAAAAATATGTTGAGGTCCTAACCTCCAGTGTCTCAGAACGTGACCTTATTGGGAAACGGAGTTGTCAGCGCAATTGGTCAAGCTGAGGTTCCCCTCAACTCACCGTAACTCCTTGACAAGAGTGAGCCCTAATCTGACTGGTGTTTTGGTAAGAAGAGGGGAATTTGAGGTATGCACACACAGAGGGAAGAAGCCATGTGAAAACACGCAGAGATGGGAGTGATGCAACCACAAGCCAAGGAATGTCAAAGGTCACCAGCAGCACTGGAAGCTAGGAAGAGGCAAGGAAGGATTCCCTGCAGGTTTCAGAGGGAGCGTGGTCTGGCTGACAACTTGTTTCAGACTGCCAGCCTCCAGACTGTGAGATAATAAGTTTCCATTGTTTTAAGCCCCCTCCCCCGTTTGTAGCATTTTGTCATGGAAATCCTTGGAAGCCAATACTTGTGATAAAAGAGATAAATTCCTAGAGAAATCCCTATGACCAAAATTGACATGACTGGAGATAAGAAACATAAGTAGAATAATTTCAGGAGAAGAAATTGAGAACCTCCCCACAAGAAAAGCCCTTGGCCCAGACGGTTTCACAGGAAAGTGCTACCAAATTTTCAAAGACCAAATAGTTCCAGTATCTCAAAAATTGATCCAGATCACTGAAAAAGAAGGAAAACCTGCAAGTATAACATTGAAACTTCAATTTTATAAAGACAGTATAAAAAAGAGGAACTATAGAGCAGTCTTACTTATAAATACTAACGCTAAGGAAAGTGTTACTAAAGAGAATGCAGAACCACATGAAGAAAATAATGCACCTCAGCCAAGTGGAGTTTACTCCAGGAATGCAAAGCTAGTTTAGTATGAAGAAACATGTATGCCACAGCACGCACACGGAGGGAAGACTGCATGTGAAGACATCGACATGCAGACCTTGTCCTAAAGCCTGTATCTCACTAAATGCGGAAACAGGAAGGAATTTCCTCTACGATTAGGAAAAAGGCAGGGATGTCTAGTATCTCTGCTGATTCAATATTGTATCAGAGATATTGACCAATGCCATTAGACAAGAAAAATCAAATCGAAGCATAAGTATTAGAAAAAGAAGTAAAACTATGTCAATTTATAAATAATATACTAGTATTTCTTGAACACTTCTAAAGAACGAATGATAAAACTAACTCAGACAATAAAATATTCCAGGAAGATGGCGGGATACAGAATGAACATACAGAAACCAATAGCCTTCATGTACACAAAACACTAACCAGTTAGAGGGGCAGAGTGGTACAGAAAACCCCAATTACATAGCAACAAAGAAGATTAAGTACTTAGGGATAAACTCAGCAAAAAAAAAATGTGCAACATCTATATGAGGAAAACTTTAAAATGCTCCTGAAAGACTTAAGCTAATGGAAAGACATCCCCTGTTCTTGGATAAAATGGCTCATCACAAAGATATCAGTTCCCTTTCAGTTCATTTATAAATTTACTGGAATCCCCAAAAAATCCCAACAAGGTTATTTCTAGAGCTAGAGAGGTTAATACTGAAGTT
This sequence comes from Ailuropoda melanoleuca, assembly GCF_002007445.2. NCBI lineage: Eukaryota > Metazoa > Chordata > Mammalia > Carnivora > Ursidae > Ailuropoda > Ailuropoda melanoleuca. The sequence continues at coordinate 41,082,077 of NC_048231.1, forward strand.
CACATGGAAAAAAATACATACGAACAGTGCCGGTGAAGCCACTTGTGGTATGGAATAAAAGTGCAGGAAGAAGCACACGCATATATGAAAACTTAGTATGTCATAAAGATGACAGCTCGGATCACAGGGACAAAGACGGGCTCCGTGTGTGTGTGTGTGTGTGTGTGTGTGTGTGTGTGTGTGCGCGTACACGGCAGATCTGTGCACTTCCTAACGCGATCCATGCACAAGCCCCTCCATCAACACAATCAAATTGCAGAGGGCATCCACGGGCTTCCTCGTGATATCACTCCACAGCCCCCCAACCCCTTCTACCGCCAGACCCTGACCCCTAACAGCCACGAATCTGTCCTCTCTCTTGCTGCGTGGTTCCAAAATGTTCTACAGACGGATTCATACGGTAGGCAACCTTTTGGGAATGTCACTCAGCCTGATTCCCTGCTCTTATGTGTATCCGCAGCTTGTTTCTTCTGTGACTGAGCAGTACCCCCCGGTGTGGGTGAACCACTTTGTTCACCACTCACCTGTGGATGAACATTTGGGTCATTGCTAATTGGGGGATATTACAAACAAGGCAGCTGTGACCATTCACGTGCAGATTTTTGCATGAACTTAAGTTTTCATTTCTCTGACATAAAAGCCAAAGCGCACAGTTGTTGGGCCGGAGTGCGGGCATTCTCCCTTTTAAAAGAAACTGGCAAAAAAATTGATAAATTGGACTTAATCAAAACGTAAGTCTTTTCCTCTGCAAAGGACCCTGTTAAGAGGATGATAAGACAAATTGCAGACAGGAAGGAAATACTGGCAACCACATATTTGACTAAAGACTTGTATCTAGAATTTGTAAAAGAACTGTCAAAAATCACAGTAAAACAATAACAGTCCAACTAGGAAACGGGCAAAAGACATAGATATTTCACTGGGGAAGATATCCAGATGGTAACTAAATGTGAAAAGATGTTCGGTACAATTAGTAGTTAGGAAAATACAAGTCAAAACCACATGAGCGGCCAGCGCACGCCCGTCAAATGGTGCAGCCGCTCTGGATGCTCGGCAGTTTGTTCTAAAAGACAGACTTTTACAAAAGGTGCTGAGGCAACCGCGCAGCCACGTGGGAAAGATAATGAGCTCCCTACCTCACACCACACACACGACCGAGGTCCCGATGGTGCAGGGATCCAACGACTCAACCCACACCCATGCCGGAAGGAGATGGGGTGAATCCTTGTAAGTTTGGTGCAGGGAAAGGATTCCTAACTAAGACTCAATATCCAGACACGATAAAAGACTGATATATTTTACATGGAAAAAAACACTATGAAGTCAAGAGATAACTGACAAAGTGGTAAAAATATATATATATATTTATGAGTCATATCATAGACAAAGGGTTACTATTCCTAACCTATTAACAATTCTTGAATATTGAAGGGGAAAGAACAACAACCCGCTAGAGAGGTGGAGAGAAGGCGTGAACAGACAACCCCCAAAAGGAAGTGCAGACGGTCCTGACGTTCAGCCTCGCACAGGACTCTCAGGCGACGGAAACAGAACGCAGATCAGCAGAGAATACAAGCAAAAGCAGCCTCCAGGTCCTCAGATTCAACCAGGAAGGCCCTCCGGACACGGGCTACCACATGGAGGACACGTGAGGACATGCTGCTCGGTGCTGTCAGCCCTCACGAAGGGGCAAGGACTTTGGGATTCCGCCCACACGAGGCGTCACAGCCAAAGGGACAGAAAGTAGACGGGGCGCCGGGGGCTGGGCAGGGGACAGAGCTTCAGTTCGGGGAAGATGAGAACGCTCTGGAGACTGACGGTGACAGCAGCTGCGCGACACTGTGAATGTGCTTCACGCCCCTGAGCTGTGCACCTGAAAGTGGTTAAAACCGTAAAGTTTATGGTACATGGATTTTACGCAATAAAAACAAGAACATGAGACACCGTTGCACAGAGATGGAATCAGAAAGACATGACCACGCACTGCGCGCGCGGCTGTGGGGAGCGAGGCTGGTGCTTTGGGGGGGCACCTGGGCAGCACCTCACAGATCTACGCACTTAGCTCCCGACCCAGCCCCCCCCCTTCCCGGGGTCCACCCCCCAAAGACACGGGCACATGGTGGCTCATTGCAACGGCACTGGTGGCCGCAGGGTCCCGCAGACCTGCCCCCAGCAGGCCGCCGGAGAGCGCCGGATAAATATGACTCGCCGTGGGGGCTCAGCAGATTACCCAGGGGGTGAGGACCCCCATGAACCTGGGGCTGTGGCCTGACTTCCAGGGGACGTTTGCAAGTCATGAAAGCAGAGAGCAGAAGAGCACCCAGCATGCTACCTTCTGCGTAAGGAGGAAATATAAACCCCAGGGAACTACGTGCGGACAGAGACACAGGACGCCTAACTCAGAGGTGCGAGGCTGTTACCTACGGGGCTGGGGGGAGTCGAATGCCGGGGGACACACTCCTCCATGCCAAACTTCCCAGGCGTGGTTCTGACTTCGAGAACGACGTTCATGGTTCGCATACTCAAATCCAAATAAACGAATTAAAGATCAATAAAAGGAATCAGGGCTTCATGGGGAACTAGCCAGGAAGAGAAAGAACAAAACAGCGCTGAAATCCAGAAGCAGTCGAGGGAACACGAGACCACTCCAGCCAGCCCCCCGCATGGCAAAAGGATCCAGTTAAAATGGATAAAATAAGAAGTCGGAGTTTAAGCTGGCGTAAATATGCGATATTTGTAAAATATGAATTATAATACTGATGTAAGTAATTTAATGAATACACATGAATTATTAAAATGTTATTTAAAAACGATTAAAATTAACATTTTTAAAATCAGTGGAGAGACGCACTGGGAGCTCAAACACAGGTGGAGAGAAAGCCATGGTGGGCGCAGACTCGAGGAGTCCCCCAGAGGACAGGCGGCAGGGGAAGGAACGGGGTTGGCACCACGGAGAGTCAGGCAGGAGAGAAGGACGGGTCTGCTCTAACCCGGGGCTGCGGGGGAGGGACTGTGTCTGGGTCCCCAGGACCTACCAGGACCTACCAGGACGGCTCACAGGACCAGGGGTGGTGGTACTCACAGCCATGATTGACCACCGTGAGAGGACGCAGACCCAGCTCCGCCAAGCGCCAAGACGCGTGGGGTCAGGTCTGAGGACGCCAGACACCAGCTTCCAAGAGTCCTTCCCCAGCGGGGTCACGAGGTCTCAGGAACAAAGACTCCAAGGGAGACCACACACCAAAACCTGCTTTCTGCCCAGTCTGCTCAGCGGCCGCCCTGCGTGGCGTTCCAGGAGCGTCCCACACGGCTCCGAGCGCGCGGTCCCCGGGCATTCTCTCTGCTCCTCACATGCTCCTCCTTAAGGATGTGCTCTTCAGAAGCATTTTTTCATTTTGAAACTATGGTTTTTGTGACTCTTGACTGCTGTGCTGAGTGCAGTTTGGTCAGAGAACGTGGCCCGCAGGACCCGCTGCGCGGCACTCTGAAGCGTGGGTGGTCTCTGCCAGCATCCGGGGGCACTTAGGGAGGCGTGGCCTCTCATCGAGGGCGGTCGCCCCCGCACCTGGGCGGTTAAACCGCTTCACTGTGCACCGCCATCTTTCCCGCCCTCACTCCTTTCCAGGATTGTTTGCCGGTCACATGTGACCGCTGAGCACTTGAAACAGGACCAGTCCAACTGGTCTGGGAAACGCGGTCTTACATCCCACTCCGTAATTAGTTTAAATTGAAACGGCTATACGCGGCCAGTGGCCATGTGCTGTACCAGCTGGGGATAAACGCTGGCTGGTTGAACAGATGACACTGGGAAGGACTCGACTCCATTTCTAACGCCCGCGCATGCTGAAGCCCAGACGGATTAAAGACCAGAATGTGAACAGCGATGCCATAGAACTTTTGGGAGAAAACGGAGAGAAAATGCTTATCATGTCGGCGATGCAGCAGATTTCTTGCCGTACAAAATAAACAAACAATAAAGGAACACATTCATGAGCTCGTCCAGCTTAAAAGTAAAACCTCTGAATGTCAAAAGCATAGAGGAAAGCAAGCACAGACTTGGAGAAAAATCTTTGCCGTGCACTGGACTAATGAATTATTAGAATCCAGAATATATAAAGAACTCCTATAAAAAGCAATTTAAAAAGAAAAAGAGACATGCGTCCCAGTTGAAAGAGTGAGAGGAGGATATGGTGAAGGGGGCCACGGCTGTCACCTTTTGTTTCTACAGGTGACCCGCTGCTGGGGCAGGAGACCGGCCTGAGCTGTCACCCCATCAGCGGCCAGCCGGGCACCTGCTGTCACTCACTGCGCATTTATNATCCCATAATGCCGGGATCATGCCCTGAGCCGAAGGCAGACGCCCAACCGCTGTGCCACCCAGGCGCCCCTATAAAAAGCAATTTAAAAAGAAAAAGAGACATGCGTCCCAGTTGAAAGAGTGAGCGGAGGATATGGTGAAGGGGGCCACGGCTGTCACCTTTTGTTTCTACAGGTGACCCGCTGCTGGGGCAGGAGACCAGCCTGAGCTGTCACCCCATCAGCGGCCAGCCGGGCACCTGCTGTCACTCACTGCGCATTTAAATCCTCCACCGGGTTCTCGACAAATTCAGGCCCACCCATCTTCCCTTGGACGGCCAGGTGAGAGGCGCAGGGACGCTGGCCCTGGTGAAAGGCCTCCNATAACGCCGGGATCACGCCCTGAGCCGAAGGCAGACGCTTAACCGCTGTGCCACCCAGGCGCCCCTCACTGCGCATTTAAATCCTCCACCGGGTTCTCGACAAATTCAGGCCCACCCATCTTCCCCTGGGCAGCCAGGTGAGAGGCGCAGGGACGCTGGCCCCGGTGAAAGGCCTCCAATAGCAAACATCCACCCATCCGTCCCATCGGGCTCGGCTACAGCAGGGTGGCCGCAGACCCGCTGTCCGCCCGCCTGGCGAGACCCTGGCCTGAGTCTCCACAGCAGGCCAACAGAGGGAGACGAATGAGCAGGGCCAGCCCTGAGAGCGCACACGGAGCCACGGAGCCATGCTGCAGTGAACGGCTTGGCCCTGTGAGAGGGTGGGGGTGGGGGCGAGGCCCTCCCTTCCTCTCCTCCCCTGGCCCCACACGATCTAGCCAACCGCAGCCAGGACTGAGCGACCGGCCAGAACCCTCCTGTGAGTGGACAGATGCCAGAGCTTTTCTGACCTCATTTAACCTTAATTACTTCCCATCTCCAAATGCAGCCACACTGGGGGTTAGGCTTCAACAGAGGAACGTGGGGGGACACCGTGCAGCCTAGAACGTCGTCCCAGCCCCTCTCTCCCAATGCCTCTGTGGGGCTCCCCGCCCAGTCCTGGGGGTGACTCAGCCACCCGGTACCCCCTGGCAGGGAAGCAGGGTGGGCACACATCCTTCTCATGAGCAGATCCACCAGGGGCAGCTCGCAGCCCGGGGCCCGGGGCAGGAAAGAGCAGACACACAGGTCGGCAGCTCCCCAGGATTTGCATGGGGTCCACATGGAGGCGAGCGCAGGCAGCAAGGCAGGGCAGCTGGATGTTTCCGGGTGGGCCTTCTCCCCCTGGGGCATCGTAGAAGGAGGCAGCAGGCTCCAGGCGACACCCTGCCAGCGTGGGAGGCCCTCCCCTGTGAGCCCCCCGACAGGGTCCCTGTCCACCCAACTCTGGCTGCTGTCTTCTGGGGTGCCCTGGGCTCCCCAGCCAGCTCCCAGGCAGCTCCCCAGGACCAGAGCCTGTGGTCCCAGCGTAGGGGCAGGAGAATTGAGGCCTTGGGGACATTCACCCGTCATGTGGGGCTGCGGAGCACCCCGCCTCTGCGCCTCCCCAGCCCCACGGGACAAGCAGGGCGCCGATACCTCCCGTCTCTTATTTTATGGGTAAATTACTCCTGTTTACAGCGAGCACGTTCCAGACGCAGCAGAGGGACAGGGGCGATGGCTGGGCGGGAAAGCGTGAACTGTCAGGCGTGCGCATCTCCGGGCCATTGCCACATGTCCCCCCTCCTGCTGACCTTTATTCCCTGGTGCACAGAGCTCCGGAAACTCACTAATTTGCCCATCTTCAGGACAGATTGGACTTCATGGCTTTTCTATGCAAATCAATAGAAAGCCTTTTGCTCTCTCATTTAAATCGCTGAATGATTAACCAGGCTGGGCCCCACCCCCAATTCTCTGCCAAGCCCTGGGAGTGAGGGGGCTGGGCGGTAGTGGTCAGCAGCCGCTATGCCAGCGGCCCCAAGCCCACGGAGCGGGCAACCCCATTGATGGCCTGGGTCGCTCGGGCATAGATGGCAGCTCTGCTGAGCCGGGGCCTGGGAACTGACAGGGGCAGGGGTCCAGGGGGCTCCGCCTCCTCCCCCAGCAACAGGCCGCGTGGGACCACCATCCTCCGAGATGGGAGCCAGCAATGACCAGAGCCAGCCCCATTACCACCCCTGCCTTGCCCCGGAATGACCCTCCCCTGGGCCTCAGAGAGAAGACAGGAAGGGGAAGGTGTGCGGCAGAGAGCCTGCCCATGAGCCAAGACCCCCCACAAGGCCCACATAAAGGAACACATTCATGAGCTTGTCCAACTTAAAAGTAAAACCTCTGAACGAGGAGTGCCACCTCTCCACCCTCCACCCCTGCGCCCCTCCGTGCTCCACCCTCCACCTCTCCACCCTACAATCCCACCCTCCACCTCTCCACTTCCATCTCCACCTCTCTACCCTCCACCTCCACCCCTCCACCCTCCGGTTCCCCCTTCCCTCCATCCCTCCACCCTCCGTTCCCCCTTCCCTCCATCCCTCTGTCCCTCTACTCCTCCATCACCTTACCCTCATCCACCCCTGCATCCTTTTACCCCTCCTTCCCTGCATTGCTCTCTCCCTCCATCCTCCCATCTCCCATCCCTGCACCCCACCTTACATCCATCCCTCACCAGATGCCCCTGATACCCACCGCGTGCTGGACCCTTTGCAGAGCACGGGGTAGTCCGGCAGCCCTAGACACCAAGCAGCCCCAGCTGAGGGAGGCTGACCTGCTCCACGGGCATTTCCCTCCACCGTGGACTTGCTGCTGTTGCCCCCGGGATGGTGTCATGACTCCATGGCCAGAGGCCCGGGATGCAGCTCAGTGCCGTCCCTGCCACTGCCCCCACAGCCTGGCACAGACAGGGCCTGCAGGAGAAGACCTCTGTGTCTGCTCCTTCCTGCAGGAGGCAGAACCCTCCAGAGCCAGGCATTCTGCTGAGCCCTTCTGGAACATTGCCCATCCCCTCCCTGCCCGCCTGGGCTCAGATTCCAGTCTTTCCCTGCTCTGCAGGTGAGACTCAGGAGGAAGACCACTGAGCAGCCAGTGGGAGCCCCCAGGCCTCAGCTCAGAGCCTGCTCTGCCCAGGGGTGCGAGGGCTGTGGCCTGCGGGAGACCAGGGCCCCAGGCAGGGGACCACAGAGGCTTGTCCCATGGTGGAAAGTGCCCAGCCTGGACGTGGACCCCACATGTTCAGGGCATCTTAGGGGCAGGAGGACAGAGAGGGCGCCAGCAACCAGAAGAAGGGCCTCGCCTCAGTCCGCTCCAGCTGCCCCAACACCACAGACTAAGCGCCTAAACACAGACCTTCCTTTCTCACAGTTCCGGAGGGCGCAAGTCTGAGGTCAAGCTGCAGGCAGACCCCCAGCTCCCTCTTACCAGGGCACGGACCCCACGTAGGGGCCCCACCCTCCAGACCCATCTAACCCTGACCACCCCCAAACACCATCGTATGGGGGGTGGGGCCTCCATGTGTGGATTTGGGGGACACACACGTTCAGGCCGTGATGAGCAGCCACCCTGCTTCCTCGTCCCGGGAGCCAGACCAACACGGCAGAGACGGGTCCAAGCCTCCCTTCAGAAAGCCACTGACCAGAGAAGACAAGGGGGTGCCGCTGCCACCCCGGGGTGAGGAGCTTCGGGGCCACAGCCCAGTGGGGCTGACCCCACACCAGTGTCACCAGCCAGTCCCCAAGGCCTGAGCTTTCCTGCCCACCGACCTCTGTCCCCCAGCCTTCCGGAAGCTCTTCTTCCCAGCTTCTCTCTGAACTCAGGACCCGACGGGCATCCCTGATGGAAAGAGAAAGCACCCCCCAGGCAGGCACGTCTGCTGGGAAGAAGAGCTCCGGCGGCCCAGACCACCCGGACCGGTGTGAGCGCCACCCCCGACTCACGCCTGCGCGGATGCGCCACGGAGCGACCGGCGGAGGGACCCACAGTTACCTCCTTGTAATAGCAACACCCCCTTCCAGGAGGAGCACAGCCCCACTTACGTAACGTGCACGTCTGTCTGGGCGTGCTTCCCCAAGGCGCATGCGCGACTCTCTGCCCGCCTCCACCTACGAGGACAAGGCTCCCCTTTCTGGATGTTCACCCTAACCCTAAATAAAAGGAATCCACCCACCCTCGCGCGGGAGTCACGACTTTGGAAGTCATTCCCCGTGATCTCGCTGCAAATAAAGTTTCCTTCGTGGGACGACTCACCTGGTGGGGTCTCTATCGGTGACTCACCAAGGAGCCAACTCAAGTTGGTCCCCTTACACCTGCACCACCCACCCTGCTTCTGCTGCGGGCACAAGGCCTGGGGGCTCACTGGGCACCCCCGTGTACCCCCAGACCTGGGAGATGACCAGCCTGCAGGACAGCCCACACAGAGCCCGGGTTCCCCCCTCTCCGGGTGATTCTGGGGCGTGCCCCGTGCAGCATGCGACACGGCTGCCCACCCAGCCACCCGGGACCGCTCCCCACTCCACACCCCCTCCCTCTGCACCCCAACCTCACTGCTGCCCCGGTCCCACCCCCGGTGCCCAGCTCCCCGTGTAAACTTGTCCACAGTCAAAGAGCAGGAAAAGACACTGATTCTCCCATTCGGCTTTGAACGGCGCTGGTGCCCTGAACAAAGGGGGGGTCACCGGAACCCAACAGCGTGCCTCCACCTCCCTCCATGTCCCAGCTGCGCACACGGCTTTCGCTCCAACATCTCTGGAGCAGGCTGCTCAGAATCGCAGAGTTCGTCTGCTGCTGGTGGGGTTCCTGGCAGAGCTTGACAACCGCTGGGGTCCCCGTGGGCAAGGGGAGGGCCACACCTGAGCTCCCGGGAGGGGCTGGCCACCAGAGAGACCATGCAGGTGGGGTGGCCCACAGAGGGGAGGCCTGGGGACAGCAATCCAATCCCTCAAGTGCACGTAACAGGAACCCGAGAAAAGCTGGACGCCGGGGTTCGGGCTCACTGCCCAAGGTGAACGCAGGAACATGCTGGGCGGATGACGTCCCAGAGTCCACAGGGACAGGCCACGAAGCTTGGGGCCCGCACACGTGTCTCCTCACTGGGCCACTCCTGATCTGTGTCCTTTCTGTGAACCCTTCCATCCCGAGTGCCCGGCCTTCCCGGGCTCTCAGTCTGTCTACTGAATTATTGAACCGGGGGATGGGGGGGCCTCAGGACCCCCGGGTTTGTAGCCAGACAGTCAGAAGTGCAGTACTCAGTGTCCCTAACACGTGGCTAGGGTCTGAGGTGGGGCAGTGCTGGTGGGGACCGTGCCCCTTCACCCACAGGGTCTGTGTCGCCCTCACGTGGTCAGGACAGAACTGAGCTCAGCACCCCAGGCAGGGCAGGGCAGGACAGGACACAGGACAGTCGGTGTCTCCCAGTGGACACAGCGGATTCCCATCCCAGGTCGTGGGCGGCAGCAGCAGCGTGGTGGGGCCAGTTCACGCGCACGTGCCACCCTGCACGTTCCCATGGCCGGGACGGCGGGACGGTGTGTCCACAAGACGCCAAAGGGCCACGTGAGGAAGCAGTGAGTCTGGATGCCTCCCTGACGTGCTCTGGATCGAGGAAACGAGGAGGGAAGCGCCAGCATCCACATCCAGATGGGCGTCAGCAGCCGGGAAGGAAACCCGGAGCCACCGTGGCACGTCTCGGAAGCGCCGCTCCCCACGCTCCTGATGGCTCAGGGGACAGGTCCGTGCCGAAAACAGGGACAGGGATGAGTCAAGCCCGGGAGTGATGCAGGGGAGTCCTTCCTGACAGTGAGGGCACTTCGGGACCGCCTGACTCATCTCTTCTGCTTTTATTTTCGTTTTTACGTCTGTATCAAGGGCGCTATGATGCCACTGTGATTAAAGAAGTCTGGGAAAAAGTCTCAGGAGCCCTCGGATGCACGTGAAACAACTTCAGCCCCGCGGGGCTCTGCGGCCGAATTCCATCGGCAGCACCTCGTCTCTGAGACGTGCGTGAAGTAACGGTGCGTCTTCTGATCGACGGCGTTCCACAGAGCGCGGGGAAATGGGAGCAGCGCACGGCCGAGAGAAAGGCTGGCCCCGGACACGTCCATTGCTGCGGTTCCCGGGGGCCCTAAAAGGACTAGGAGGGCAAAACACCCCCGGGGAGTGTCTCCGCAGACACAGCGAGGGGCTGGACGAAGTTCAACACCGATTCACACTTTCTGGAAACTCACAGACAGCATCCTTCACCCGAAAAGGTCTATTTCCCAAAAAAACCCTCTTGGACTATCACACTCGAGAGAGAAATGCAAGACACGCAGGACGCCAGGGTGTCCCTTCTCGCCTCGGTTCACATGATTCAGGAAGCACTGCCGTGGCTGATGTGACAGAATCTACCAGCTACTGGAACTAATGAGACTTACAGGTTACACTGATAGCGTGCCTCTGCCCCGGCTAAAATCACCCAGAAAATGGGATCGCGCTCACGGCGGCCCCCGAGGCCCCCGAGCTGCTAGGAACTCAACCACAAAGGACGACGGGCTGCGCACGGTGAGCGCCTGGGACCCCCCTGTGCCACCAACAGATGTGCGTGACTCAGCACGGACGGTTGTCCCCACCACGCAAATCACAGTTCCAGCAGGCTTTTTAGAGAAACCTGGGAGCCCCGTTGTAAGGTCACTGAGGAAGGGTGGAGGCCTGGGAGCAGGGATGCTGACGGCACAACAAAACGGGGGGGGTGCGGGGCGGGGGCTGCCCCGGTGTGAAGACAGACCGTGACAGCTACACGGGACATGAGCGACGGGCCTGTGTGCTGCCAGCCACGGGGCAAGCTGGCCCTGAGCAGGCCTGGGGACATGCGGACTCCTACAGGGAAAGCAGGCCACGGGGCCGGGGGGCCGACGCATTACGTGCGAGGTGCATCCGGATTCCCACGTTACGCCCTATAAAAAGCCTGCTCCAGATGGACCGGAGGCAGAAACATAAAGGAAAATGTGAGAGCAGCCGTGGGGGCTGGCCCACGTGCGGGGAAGGATTCCAGCAACCCACGGAACACAGACCCGCGGGCAGCTCACCAGCCAGCCAGAGAAATGCCCTTGAACACCACAGCTGCAGCTCCCGCCACCCCCCACCCCCGGCCTGGCCCAACCGAGGGGGTCAGACACCGTGGAGAGTACACAAGGACACGGGCAGAGGGGACCGTGGCACACGGCTGGGGGTCACATGACATCATCACTTGAGATGCCCCATGGCCCAGGGCCCCAGAAAGGCTCAGTCATCCAGAAGGGCAGAGCCAGGAGGGTCCTCACCCCCCAGATTTATAAAATGCGGGGCCTTACAGGCCCCCACTATGGTAAGTGCAGTCTGGGGCCTGTCCCCTGGAACCCTACACAGGCAGCTGCAGATGGGGCTGGACGTGAACCTACACAGAGCCCCTCCCCTGCCTGTGGACGGGGTCCAACCTGGGGCTGGGGAGAGGACACAGAGAAGGACATGTTGTATGGACAGGCTGCTGGAGCGTAGGCACTGAGGCTGGCCAGTGACCACCCCACCCAACAACAGCCAAAACCCAACAGTGACAAATGAGATAGCCCAGAGTAGAGGACCACCAGAAGGCAGGCCAGAGACCCCCACCACTGGCCCGTGGGAGGTCCCTGCAAATCCCTGACGTCAGCCTACCTAACCTCTTCTGCCAGACCCTCACCCATCACCTCTGCCCAGTAAATCGCACTGGTGTGTACATGACTGATGGATTTCTCGGGGGAACAGCTCACAGCATGGAGTTTGCAGCTGGACACAAGAGCCCTGAGCATGGGGATTGCGAGTGTCCTGACCGGTCCGCAGGGACCACTCGGGGCCACTGGGTCCAGCCAGCAGGTGCAGCCCAGGTCACTGCTTCCAGCCCCCAGGCCCTCCCTGGAGACCCGGCTCCCCACATCTACCACCAGCCCCAGCTTCAAACCGGTTCCTGGAGGGGAGGAGAAGCAGCCTCCTTCATATAAATGTTTAATTGGGAATTAATATGTATGAGGCTCTTGAATGACGGGGCCGAGGGCTTAATAAATATTAACAAGAGATGAGTCTCTCCCCACCCCGCGGTCATACCTCTGTTTGCGCAGCATCCATTATTCACGCGGCCCTCCTCCTGGGCTCCTGGGGCGGGGCCTCGGAGCCGAGGCCACGAGAGGAGGCCACGGACCCGCCAGCGCCCCGCGGGCTGGGTGAGCACTGACCTCGTGGCTGCCCACAGGCGCACCCCTCGTTAGCACCACGGAAACCACGTCCCAGCTCACCCCAGCTCCACGTGGACTGTGAGGAGATGTTGCCTCCCCCAGGAGCCCTCCGGGCTGCTCCCTCGGGCTGACTGTGCTCCTCCCCACAGCCCCTCATCCA
>NC_048231.1:41094967-41122274 GCF_002007445.2 Ailuropoda melanoleuca
CCAGTCCCGGGTTTTCCCATTTGAAGCGACCAGGTAAGGGAGGCGGGCGGTCCACGAGACCGGGGCGGTGGGTGGAGCTCGGGCGCCCTCGCGTGGCCAGTGTGGGCAGGACCTCGCGCGAGAAGGCGATAGGAGACTAGGGGGTCGCGCCCCCCGCCCCCCGAGTTGAAGTAGACCCTCAGGGCCTCCACGGGGCCCTGACCGCTAGACCCGCCCCGTCTTCCCTCCACGACCTTGTTCAGAGACCGCCTCCTCCAGCTGCCCGCGGACACCCCTGCGGGGACGGGGTGGAGCCCAGAACCTCTGCCCCCTTGCCCACCCAGGTGGCCCACCCAGGTAGCCCACCTCCGCAGCCTCGCAGCCCGGCCCTCCCTCCCTCCACGCACTCACGTCTGTGGGTTCACTGCGCCTGGGGGCCCCGTTCCATCATCCTTGGGGCGCCACGCCCTCTCGGCAGTCTCACCACCGGCAGGGCCCCGGGGCCTGGTCCCTGGGCAAGCCCTCCGCCTCGCCCCAGGGCACATGGGTCTGTGGACTCCCATGGGAGATGCAGGACAGAGCCCCGCCCCTGCCCCTGTGCCCGCCCCATCCCTCCATCTACCCCCTTTCTGTGGCCACTGGTGCCTCAGAGGAGGAGGGGGCAGGGAGGCAGCCGCTGTCTCCTGTGGGGGCACAGAGAGACCTTCAGTCTTCCTGTCTGAAGTGAGGGCTGGGGGCCTGAGAGAGGCAGTGCCCCACCCCGGGCGGGTCAGCCCCAGTCCTGCCCTCATCCCATTCATCCCAGCACCGGACTCCCAGGGCCACCTCTCCGATCCACCTGCCGGCTCCTCTCCCCGGCTCCCCCTGGTGCACACCTGCCCCCTCCTGCAACACAGACCACCAGAGGGTCGTGCTGAATGCCAGCTTGACCTTGGCACCGCCTTGCTTAAAACCCACCTCTGCCTTCCTGTTCTCTAGGGAGAGCTAGGGCCGCCCCGCGCTGCCCAGCCTGGCCCCCTGCGGCCCCCTCCACCCTCAAAGCAAGCTCATCTCTGGCCTCGGAACTTCCTGACGGGCTGTTCCCTGCCTGGAACCCACTTCCCCATCCCCTCACCTAGGTTTCACTTGCTTGATTTTAGAGCTGAGTCACCTCCTCCGGCAGGAGGGCCCAGGGAAGGCCAGAGCCCGCTGTCCTCCCTGTCATGGTCATTAGCGGAGTCCAGTGAGATGGGACATTTGAGCCACAGAGCATAGGAGAAAGTGCTTTGGGCAGCCAGGCTCTGGGTGTAGGGTGAGCAGAGGCGGGCAAGGTCACGCTCCCGGCCCGGGCCCTGTGCCCTACAGACGGTGACACACACGAGTGTCTGGCATGACCCAAGCCCTTCTGCAGCCACGGGCCATGATTCTGGGAGGGCAGGAAGGACCCCACACGGCAGCCACACTCACGATAAACTCTGACCTATCTAGTCCTCTACTTACTAATACACACAACTGAGAGCCCCGGGTCATCGAGGAAAGGCAGCCGGATGGAAGTGAGGGGACGCATGACTCAGGAAGCTGAAGGAAAGCTGGAAAGGCCACTGGGGGCCCTGCAGCAAACACCGCTGCCCCGGGAAAGGATCAGCCTCGGGACCCAGGAGAGCTCCCGGAAATTAGAGACACGGTCAGCAGGAAAGCTCCCCGGGAAGGTCCGTGGAGCGGAACAGCCAGAGACAGCTCCGTGAGCAGCCCGGACAACACGCTGACGTCCCTTTCGGCCGGAGCCATCACATCAGAGGCTGGCAGGGAGACGTGGGGCGGGCGCTGTTCCTTTCTCCCCACCGGGCTCCCACTCTAGAGCCTAAGAACATCAGCAGTTCATTCTCCCAGTCTCCCCGGGAGCGAGCGTTGCCACATGGCAGGCAAGGCATCTGCTGAGGGGCTCCTGGGCAAGAACTTTGCTCTCCTCTGAAAGAGGGAAGGCTGGTAAGGAATCTTCTGCACCTCACAGGCGTCCCTGCTTCCTGCCTTTAAACACGGTGTGCGTGAATGCAACGGCTGGAGCTCTGGCAGCCAGCTTAGGGTCAAGAGGCAACACGTCCACACACCGAGGATGGCAGGGCAGAAGGAGGATACGAAAGCTGTGGTCCCGGGGTCAGGCCAGTGAACCCACTCTGGGACCACCATCTTGCGGCTCCTTATAAATAAGTGGCAAGTGTCCACAAGGTAATACGGGAAACGTCCATGTGGTTGAGGCCACTTACACTCCGGGCTTGTTACCTGTAGCTGAGCAGACTATCCCGGAAAGGGTCAGATGAGATGTGACGAGAGCAGGTCCAGCATCTGAGCAGCAGACGCCCTAGGAGGACAAGATGGGGAAGACGAGACCAGGAAATGGGGAGAGAAACGTTGCAGCTTGGTGACTACACTGAATGAGCCTGCACTGAGTACGGGGAATATTCTAGAAGAGGAGACTTCAGGTGTCCTAGATGTAACTGTGGGGAGAGGGGGCCCGACCACTTCCCATGTCACACGCATTGCGTCATGTTGCACACCCGACCTATACATAATTTTATTTTAAAATAAAATACATTTTACACCTTTAAATAAAAATATTTAATTAAAAGAGAGAGAACATTTTTCTGATCTGAACAAAGACTTGAGGTCTTGTCGTAGTGACCGCCAGACATCAGGCGGGAATGACAGTTGAAAGAAGCAAGAGGTTACGTACCTGACACATGTGGGTGACAGTTCTGAACTCCAGAGTTGAAAGGGACAGGCTGCTCATGGGGACAAGCAGGTGGCCGGTGATGGGATGGACATCAGGGGGTGAAGCCGTCTCCTTCAAAGACAGAGGAGCGCCAGCCGCCAAAGGGAAAGAGCTTTCAGAGGAGAGCTCTAGGCCCAAGCCGGCCATCGTTCACACGTGAAGGCAACACACCGTGTGCGATATGCAAAGAGAAACTAGCCCTTCCAGCCCCCCTGGAAAAGCGAAACTGCTCAGTGGACACAGCAGCAAAAACAAACTGTAAACTGAAGAAAGGGGAAAATTAAAATCAGGAAATGATGATGGACAAAAGAACCATAAAACAAACTGTTCTTTTTTTTCTAAAGGTTATTTTTTTTCCAAAGATCTTGTCTATTTATTTGAGAGTGAGAGAGAGCGCACAAGCAGGGGGAGCGGCAGGCAGAGGGAGAAGCAGGCTCCCGCTGAGCAGGGAGCCCGATGCAGGACTCGATCCCAGGACCCCGGGATCATGACCTGAGCCGAAGGCAGATGCTTCACCGACTGAGTGCCCCAGGGTCCCCAAACATACACTATTCTGAATAATTACCAACCATGCTATCGTAAGTCCTAACGCGATTATTGAGAAATGATTTCTCAAACAGTACGTGTTTCAGGTAAAAAGCATTCCCAGCAGCTAGAAACTAAAAATCTGGAAGAAGTCAACCAAACGGAAGAGTTGAGCCGGAGAACACATGCCAAGTGCCCTCGCGCTCGTGCCTGGGGGAGGACGGAGACACGGTTAACTTGCAATGTGACTCAGAATCAGGGTGTGGTGGTTTTATTTTTTAAAAAGTACGGTTGACCACAAATAAAATACATGTGCAACACTGACCTTCCCGACAGGCCAGGCATCCATCCCGCCTCGACCCCTCACGCGCCCTGTGACCTCGGGAGCTCACTTCATTTTTGCAAGCCTGGGAACAGGAACGTGTGCCCGCAGGACAGTCACCAGGAGAAGACGCACCCGGTGGGCACTTGCCAGAGTGTCGGGGGCAGACAGCGAGGCCCGGGGAGCCCCGGCACGGATCGGATAGCCACGCTAAGACCAAGCGCGCAGTCAGCACAATAAATGTAAATGCGCTGAGTTCCCCAGGAAAAGACAAGAGCTCTCAACGCGGATCGTTTTCTAAATCCAGCTGTGTTGTTCACAAGGCACACACCAAACACTAATGACCCAGGTCGAATACATTATGAGGGACCAAGAGTCCATGTTTTCAGAAAAGGCAGAACCCGTGACAATGTTATCATCAGACGAGGTAGGCGTCGAGGCAGAAGTCCTCGGGAACGGAGAGAGCGTTCTGTTGGGAGAAAGAAGGCCCCCCACCCCGTCTGCAAGCCCTGGAGGATGCTGGCCCCTAAGGAGACAGGAAGCCCTCCGTGACCCACACACACTGTCGTGAACTCCTTCACAAGGAGTGGGGGGTGGTCTGCACGCAGCCAGGCCAGGCGTCTCGGGTCATAAAGACAAGCTGAGTGGGGCCCGCGGGCCTGAACAAAGTAGGACCTGTACGTAGAGTAGAAGGGACCCTTTTGGAGAACCCTCCAATACGGGGTGTGTGCAGAGTGACTTATAAGGGACTGGCCCGAGCAGTTACAGAGGACGACCGGCCCCAAGATCGCTAGCCAGCCAGCTGGAGGCCCAGGAGAGCCGACAGTGAAGTTCCAGGCTGAGACCAAGTGCAAAGGCCAGAGAAGACCTCTGTCCCAGATCAAAGACTGGCAGGCACAGGCTGTATTCCCTCTTACCTTTTGTGTTTTATTCAGGCCTTTAACTGCTTGAGTGAGGCCCACCCTCATGGGGAGGCCATCTGCGTTAGTCAATCTACCAATCTCATCCTGCACACCCAGAATACCACTGACCCCACAGCCCAGTCACACACAGAGCTAGCCATCACAGGTAGCCAGCCTGCCGTCATCCCACAGCACAGCTGGGGGTCAGCTCGGCAGGTGCTGAGCTCCCGGAATCTCATCCCGGTGCCCGTGTCCCTCTGAGTGACCAGGAGGCCAAGCTTCGCATCCCGGCTGTGGCCGGCTGATCTCTCCATCACGAGGTCAGAGCCACAGATACTGCCCGGTCTGAGACGCCCCCAAGGCCCAGCCCACAGCAGCGCCCCCCAGGGAGCCCCACAGCTCCTGTGCCGGCTCAGTGGGGACATGTGCAACCTGGCCCGGCCACAGGGAGCTCTGCAGTCATCAGATCAAGAGTCCCAGCTCCATGGGACTTGGGAGCCGAGCCCAAGAAGTCCCAGCTGATTACTTACGAGACATGAGCCTTCCTCTCTCTGCTCACCACGTGGCTGCCGGGCGGGGCCAGAGGACAGCAGGCGTCGGAGCGAGGGGACCCCCCACGTCAGCTCAGACATCATTCCTTGCTTCATGCTTCCTGGTGCCAGAGTTTCTGTTGAGTAGGATGAGTCTGGGATGGTTGATCTTGTTTTCTAGGAGCTTCGGGACCAGGCCCCACAGTCTTGCAGGAAATTAAATTTGGAAATTAGGTGCTAGGGTTGGCAGAGAGCATCGCGGAGCCCAGCAGAGCCAGACCGACACGTCCACAGAGCCCACATCACAGTTATTAACCTTTTGCTCCCAAACATACGGAGAAAAGCTGCCAGAAACCCGGGGAGAACCTGTCTGAATGGCAGCCACGGCGGGAGACGAAGACACCTTGCCCGGCAATTGCGAGATCAAAACAACGAGTGAAGGAAAAGAGAATATTAGCAGAACGATTACCCACCATAAATTAGTAGATATACAGGGCTTGGCATTCAACAAAGAAAGAGAGTGCGTTCCTTTGAAATAGCAAACAAACAGAAAAGGGCATGTGCGGGAGCCCCCAGAAACCTGGCTGGGTTCCTCCATGGGGCGGCGTCACAGGCAGCGGTCCCTGACCTCACGCAGGAGAGCACGGGGCCGACAACAGACAAGGCTGTGGTCACATCTAACCTCCTGCCCGCTTGGAACAGCAGCGTGTGTCTGCCGGTCCTGCCCGTCCAGGCTGGGCAGTCCTGCTGCCGCGGGGGCGTGGGGGGGCCTCACTGTCGCCTGCGCCCGTGACTCCGAGGTTAAAGGCCGTGAAGCATGCAAGACGCCGCACGCAGAAGGCCCAGCTGCCGTGGCTCAGGCCACACGTGGCCCACGCAGTCTTCTGAGTTGGAGGGGAAATGAGATGTCCCACCACAGACCCTCGATACCTTTGGCGATGCAGGCACGTGTGCCAGAGACGGCGACATAGTCAAAGCCACAGCAGGCAGCCGTGCGCGCTTCTGGCAGAAGTAAGAAAGCGTGAGTCTCCGATTTCCTTTACGAGGCTGGACGTAGGAGGAACACCAGACCCACAACCAGGCCCTGGTCTCCCACCCACACCCCCATCCACTGACACTCGAGTCTCGTTCGAGCAACACTGTTCCCGAGCTGTCTGGGTTTTCATAGGGAGCGCGTGACTTGTAACCCACGAAGGAGCTGAAACACGCATCCCGTGCTGGGCGTCCACACCAGGTCTCACAGCCCGAGGGTCCAGCCACCTCGCGGCCCACCCTCACACGGGGCCGGGGGCCGGGCAGCAGGTCCTCCAGGTCAGGGGCGTGGAGGGACAGCCGGCCTGTGCTCCTTCCCCAGGACCCTCCCCACACCGCCTCACACACGCTCCCGCGTGGACCACCGCACAGTGCCCAGACCGCTCCCCCGTCCCCGTCAGCACTCCGTCCCTCAGCTGCCTCGCTTTTGAACACATTTCAAAATACACGGCAGACATCTGCTCACCCTCTGGAAGCTCCCCGGCAGACAGACGGTTAACTACCCAGAGTTCCGGATTTGTTTACGATTCTTTTTCTTTTTGAGGAAAGAGGTACACGCACCCATGACTCAGCCACGGAGGGAGGGAACGCAGCACGTGGCTGGCTGACCCTTGGAAGCACGATGCTCAGTGACAGAAGCCAGTCACAAAGGACCACCTGCTGAGACCCCTTCATAGGAAATGTGCAGAAGAGGGGAATCTGCTGAGACAGCAGCTCCAGGGGGCAGGGGCTGGGGCATCATCTATGGGTCCTACCCGCAGATGCCTGCGTAAGCCACCCCAGCCATGACACAGCACAGCACCGGCACTCCAGAACGTTCCTCCTGCCGCAGGGGAAACCCTGGCCCCACCCCCAGGGACAAATGCCGAGGCGCCGGTCCTAGAATCCCGCGTCAAAGCGATCCCGTCAAAGCGATCCCGCCGCCTGGTGTCTTCCGTCAGCGTGTTTCTGAGATGCATCCCGTTGTCCCACGTACCAGAAGTTAACGTCGTTGACATCCTGAAAGTAAGTGTTGGATCAGTGTTCTGAAGATACCCAACAAAATCCAAATATCCTGGCGGAACGTCCACCGCCATCGATTTAAGAAGCACTAACAGGTGTAATTTTGTTTCTCCTTTCCCTGACTTCCAGCACACTCGGCCACGCGCAGACTCGTACCCTAACGGACGCCCTGAGCCTGCGGCCCGCCCCCCCCCCCCCCCCCCCCCCCCNCCCCCCCCCCCCGTCCTGGCGGGTGAGGCACGTGTGTGACCTGCAGGCCGCGTGTCGCTGTTCCTCTGCACCTGGGAAGGCTCTTCATTACTTCCAGGCTTAGTTGTGTTTACAATTGTTAGCTCACAAAACCACAGATGCAGGAACAATTGATCTGCTTTTCGATAACAAGTTTTCGACAGCAAAAGTATACTTTAATTGGAAATGCATCTCTGGAGGAAATGGGTGGGGTTTTTCCCAGGTAATCACTCACGTGAAAAAAATAGTGTTTAGAGCCAAACTCCTCCTACCTGGGGGTTTCAAAGACGTTAGCTCTAAGCACCTTTGTTCACCTAAGCACAGTGCAGACAAAAGGCGTTTTGTTTTCGCGATTACAAATAGCACTTTGATTCCTTCCCAGAGAGGATGGAGGCGGCCAGCTCACCTACAGGCCCGCCGCCGGGGTTGGCGTCACCCTCCTGCACAAAGGCGGGCAGGGGAGAAGCTGCCCCTCCATCTCTGGCGCCTGTGCAAGTTGGGGCGCTGGACTTCACCCCCAAACTGCGTGCATATCTTTGGGGACTTACCCCCATCCCCTGCCCTGATTCGGGACCACCGGTCCGCGGAGACAGAGAGAGATGCCGATGCCGCCTTTCACCACCAGAGGGCGCGCCTCGCCTCCAGAAGGACGGGGGCGAGCGGCCTGCCTGGTGAGGCCGTGGCAGAACGCTCTGGGCACCTGCAGAAGGCTGACGGTTCACTGCACTTGCAGGGATGGTGGAGGGTCACTGGGAACCCCCGTCCCGGGTCCCAGCTCAGCCCCGCCCCTCTGCCAGCTCCCTTTCCCCTAGTTGAGGGGCTTGTCTGGAGGCACTGGCCAGCACCCCCCCCTTCACTGGCCCCCACCCTGGAGCAGAGGCACTGGGTCTGGGAGGACTGGGGACATGATGATGTCATGGAGCTCTGGCACAAGTGAAGGCTCCCCGTAGCTGGGTGGACCCCCACTCCCACAAAGGCAGGAGGGAGCCCCTTCTGCAACCCAGGCTTGGCCGAAAAGGTCCTGAAGGTGGTTGGGGGTCAAGGACACCTGTTCTCTCTTCTGGCCCTCTGCAGAGCACCTGCGCCCAAGCTCCAGGGAAGGTGGTCCTGTGCACCTTCGGGGAACGACCAGGCTGCCCAGAGTGGTGGAGGGAAGACCTGTGCCCATTGGTCACCTAGAGCCAGGCCTGATGCAGCCAGCTGAGAGCGTGTGACCTGCCCATGGTCACTGCCTATGGGGGTGTGCTTGGCATGTCCTGAGTCCCCTTGGGCACCCCTAACCCTCCCACCTCAGGCTGACAAAGACACAGCCTCAATGCCCAGAAAGAGCAGGGCACTGTGGGGGTCCTAGAGCCCGTGGCCGAGGCCCCAGCCACTCTGTGCAGCCCTGGGGCCATCAGGCAGCGTGGGCTTCTCAGGCCAGGGCAGGTGTCCCCTGCCCGGAGGGCCGTCCTTCCCTACACGTGGCAGGTCTGGCCTCCACAGCCCTCACCTCGCTGCCCTTTCCCTCAGGGCCCAGGTCCTCTCAGAACTGCCTCACCTCCTGGGCCTCAGTTCTCCCTTCCGCAAAGCAGGACGCTGACGGCTGCTGGTTGGAAGGCAAACAGTCTGTGTGCTCGAAGTGACTCACGGTGCCAGCACGTAGTGGGTGCTCAGAACAGGACGTTTCTCCTGCCCCGTCCTCCCCTCCACAAGCCCAGGACACCGTCCGGCAGGGCCATCAGCACTGGTGGCTGCCCCGGCGGTCATGGCACTCGGATACTGTTGACGGTCACCTGACCAGACTGGACCCCACACAGCAGGCCCCAGCATGGACTCCCCCATGGGGGCAAAGGCCTCACTCAGCGGTCTGTGGGGGTTAACCCCGAGGACTCCCTCCGGCCCCCGAGACTGTGCAAAACAGAACCAGGGTCCCTTCCTTCCTGCCAAGGTTGGGGGGACTGGCAAAGCAGTGTCTCCAGCAGGACTGCGAGAACCCCTTAGGAAGGGCCTGGCCTGGAAATCAGAACCGCTCTGGGAGCTGGGGGGCTCCAGGGCTGTCCCGGGTGGGAGGGGCCCAGGGACCGGCCGGGTCCTGGGAACGGTGATGGAACAGAGCTCATCTGGACGAGAGAGGGAACTTCGACGAGCCACAGGGCCAGGAATGAGCTCCCTGTCACGGGCGTGTGAGCAGAGCTGGGTGGGCAGAGAAGCGGCAGAGGGACCCCGGTCCTGGACGGGGCCTAGCTGAACCCCCAAACACCCCTTCCAGCCCAGAGAGGAGGCTTCCTTGTCCCCAGAGGCCTCTCGCAATGGTCCCGTGACCCTGACCATTGAAGCATCCCTCAGGACGGGTACCGAGCTCTGCTTCCAGCAGACACACCTCCCTCTCTCTCCCTCCTTCCTGGGAGTACAGGAGCCTGTGACCTAACTCTCAGCGGGGACCTCCCCTGCCCTGCCTGCTCCTCTGGGAGGAACATTATGCCGGCCTCTGCGGTACCGCGTGACGCCGTGCTGTGTGCTGTTCTCGGGGACGGAGAAGGAATCCCTACAGCTCCCCAGAGCTCTGTGTGTCTCCTGGCCTGGGCCCTCAGTGCCCTCCGCCCACACACACTATGGTTCCATCTACCTGGATGGCCGTTTTCCAGGATTTCCTGTAGATCTTTTAAGGTCTAAGAGTCCCAGGATCTAATAATTTTACAAAACTATGTCTCAGTGTTAGTCATTCTGGGTCAGTGTCCCGATTAGGTGGTATGTCCTTTCAATACATAGCTTTCAAATCTTTCTGCGCTGGGTAAGTTGTCTTGGATTTTAATTTTTAGTGTCTGTTCTGTTCCAAAGCTTTGAGATTTTCCCCCAGGAAGTCCAATTATACGTATGTTGGCGCCTTTTCTTTCTTTTATAAACACCTCAATTGAGATGTGTAAAATTCACCCTTTGCAAATGTACAATTCAATGGTTTTTAGTGTCTCTACAAAGTTGTGCAACCAAACTGTAACCATAGTCTACTCTCAGGACATTTCATCGCCCTGAAAAGAAACCTCATACCTATTAGCAGTCCCAGTGCTGGCACCAGGAATCTCCCGTCTCTGTCTAGAGATTTCCCTGCTCTGGACGTTTCATGTAAGCAGAGTGTGCAATACGTGGCCTTGTCTGCCAGGCTTCTCTTACTAGCATAGTGGGGTTTTTAACTCTTTTTTTTTAAGATTTTATTTATTTAATTAAGAGCGCGTGAGGGGGAGGAGCAGAGGGAGAGGGAGAGAGAATCTCATGCAGACTCCCCACTAAGCGCAGAGTCCGACGAGGGGCTCAATCCCACGACCCTGAGAGCACGACCTGAGCTGAAATCCAGAGCGGGAGGCTTAGCGGCCGGCGCCCCCCAGGCCCCACTAGCATTCTGTCTGTAGCAGCCAGTCCCGCGGACCATACTTCATTCCTGTTAATAGTCAAACATCTTCCAGTTTACAAACGTTCTGTATTTTGTTATCGGGTGATGCGTATTTGGGCTTCTTGTTGGCTATTGTGAATAATGCTGCTATTAACGTGCACGTGCAAGCTTTTGTGTGGACGTAGTTTTCCGTTCTCACGTGTGTGCCAGGAGTGGAAGCGCCGTGCACGCTCCACGTTCCAGGGTTTGAGGAACCACCAGGCTGTTTTCCCGAGAAGCCGCACCCTGTTCTGTCCCCAGCACGGAGCGTGTGTTCCTGCGCCTATTGGCCCCTCGCGTGGCTTCTCTCCGAGCATCTCCACCATCTTCTTTACTTGTTCTCTGGATTTGCCACTTCCTTTTGAATCCTTTTCACGGGTTTGTACACTTCCTTCTATCTTTCTCAAAATATTTACTTTCGTGTTTATCCACCATTGTGTCCCCTCTGGTTTTATCTTCGTTTCCAAAATAATCTTCAGCTTGTCTCTAACTCTGATGTGTCTCTTCTCTTACCATCTTTAAGCTTTGTTGTGAAGTGGCAGCCAACCTCCAAGAGGGCCTGTGGGTCCTCGGTGCCCAGTATTCCTGCCCCGGTGTGTTCCCACCCACGTCAAACCAGGCTCCTGGGGCGCACAGAGGGCCACAGCTTGCTCGCCCTGCGACCGGTCACCTTGGAGACAGACCTTGGGCCTGGTCATACCTTCCGATGACCGCAACCCAAGCAACAACTGAGGCCGAGTGCCAGCCAGCCCGAGCTCACGAGCTCAGGGGGAGAGTGTCAGATAGCAGCTGTTGCTGGTTTACACCCCACCTGCTGTGCGGCCCACAGTAACAGATAGGGCGTGGGTTTTGTGGGCCTCCTTGCCCACAGGACGCTATCTCTCTGCGCTGCTCTTCAGCCCGAGCCCCCCCGCCCCAGCCCCACGGCCCCTGCCCGGCCACCTGCCCCCTGCTGTCTGCAGGGCTGTTCCTGCAACTCTGTTGACCCCGCACTTCCCAGTGGGGCTCTCTTACCCCCCACCCCTGCTCACGGCGTCCAAACTGCGCCCCTCGTGCTCCTCCTGCTGAGTGCGGCACCCTCCCTCCCGGCCTCCCGCACCCCTGCCCTGGGGGCTCCTGTGCTCACCTTCCCTTCTCCATCTGCAGTGTCAGCTCACTGGGGTTTCCTCCCGGCCTTCCGGTGCTCCCTCTGCCCCCTGGTGCTCCCTCTGCCCCCCCCCCGTGCTCCCTTTGCCCCAGGTGCTCCCTCTGCCCCTCCCTCTGCCCCTGGTGCGGCCGTCCCTGCCTCGCTATTTGTCAGGTATCATCATGCTTGTCAAACCTCACGCTTCCCCTAGGTTCCTTTTCTTATGAGTTTTTTCTCGCTTCTTAATTTTTTGAAAGATTTTTATTTATGTATTTGTGCAAGAGCTCAAGAGAGCACAAGTGGGGAGAGGGGCAGAGGGACAAGCAGACCGCCGCTAAGCGGGAGCCCGATGTGGGGCTCGATCCCAGGACCCTGGGATCACCACCTGAGCTGAAGTCAGAGGCTCAACCCAGGCAGCCAGCAGGCGCCCCTTCTTGCTTCTTACTGACAATGTGCTCCTTTGTCTGCTGCAGCAGGCCTCACCCATTTGCTGTATATGATTTTATGTCTTCATGCTTATTTTCACTCTGGGTCCATCTGTTCCCGTGATGGTGTTTCACATACTGCACGTTGGAAGTAACTGTCTTTCCTCCTCAGGGCTGTGGTCCCGGAGCCCGCGGCTACTCTGGCCCTAGAACCGGTGCTCTGGCTCTGGCTCTGCCGTATTTCCTGGGGGGGGGGCGGGAGACGTGCCCCCGCCTCCGTGATACAGCAACCTGTAACAAGAAGTTCACCTTAGCTCGGCATCCCGTTTCTGGCACACAGCTCCTTAAACCCTGGGGATTTTCTAGGACCATTAGGGTATCTTTTGTCTGATAATGAGGTAATGCTGGAAAGCCCCTAGGATGGGACTGGTTGCCAGGGGCCCCACCACCTGATCTGAGGGCTGGAACATTCAGTCCCACCCCCTGACCTCTGGGGAGGGGAGATGGGCTGGGGGTTCAATTAATCACCAATGGCCAATGATTTAATCAGTCCTGGCTGCCTAAGGAAGCTTCTATAAAAAGCTTGGTCAGAGAGCTTCTGGTTCAGGAACTCTTGGAGATCTGGGAGAGTCCTGCGCTGGGGGCTTGATGGAAGCCCCTTCCCTTCCCTTCCCCCGCCCCCCCCCCCCCGCCGTGTGCCTCTCGGGTCTGCGGGGTCTGCCGTTCCCAGTTACCATAGACCCGAGATCTAGTGAGTACAGTGTTTCACCTGAGTTCTGGGAGCCGCTCTAGCAAAGTCATTGAACCCACGGAGGGGGTCGCTGAAACCCCGATCTATAGCCAGTGGGTCCGAAGCAGGGGCGACCACCCACCACGGGGATCTTAAGTGGGGGGAGGGGCAGTCGTGTGGGACCTATGGTTAGCCTGCAGGTTTTGTCTTGACGTAGGTTTGGAATGCAGGTGAGGTCGGGAGCCCACGGCCAAGAAAGAAATCCTGAGATGTCTTTGGTGCAAAAAGGTGATTTTATTAAAGCCCGCGGACAGGACCCGTGGGCGGAAAGAGCTGCGGCACTGGGGTTGTGGCCGGTTATATACGTGGGGTTTGGGAGGTCAGGACACAGGGAGGTGTCCAAAAGGACTCTGCTGAAGAGGACTGTCAGGATACTGGAGACCTGGCCACGGTCAAGCTGAGGCCGTCTGGTCAAGCTGAGGCCGTCTTCCCTCTAGTCAAGCTGAGGCCGTTTTCCTTCTAGTGAAGCTGACGCCGTCTTCCCTCCAGTCAAGCTGAGGCCATTTTCCCTCCCGTCTTCCCTCCGGTGAAGCTGAGGCCGTCCTCCCTCCGGTGAAGCATTAACGTTGAGATCGTTGAGATCCTTGGGAGCTTCCCGGCGGGAGGGGATGGGTAGGGCTCCGGGAAATTGAGTCTCTGGGTCTCTGAACGTCAAGCTAATGCTGAGAATGCCTTTTCCTTGTAAACCACTAAGACACCTGTCCTGCTGGACTGCGATCTCTATCAGATAACCATTTGTTTTCTCTTCCCTTAGTCTTAGAGCGGCTGGGAGTGCCTGGGGAACCACACTATCCCACCTGCCCACAGTGGGGGGGTCCCGCAGTGGGGGAGTCGGGAGGGGTCCGCTGTCCTCTGTCCTTAGCTTGCCTTCTGCTCCCTTACCCGCTGAGGCCTGCTCCAGGTGGACTGTGTCAGCACCAGGGGGAGTCGTAGGACGCCCAGCTGGTGTGAGGAACCGGAACCAGTGTTAAGCATACTCCCCCATAAGTGCTCTTAGCAAGCCCCACCCCCATCAGAGCTTCATTTTCAACCCCCACCAGCCCACCAAGGGCTCCCGGACTACTAGTCGCCTGGACGCAGGGGCAGGGGGTGGAGTGGGTGCCAGAGGGGCCATCATCCCGCTCTCAACAAGCCCTCATACCTGCAGGTGCACCCACCCGTGAGTCCTCGCCCTGGGGACCAGCCCCCCACCTCTTACTGTCCCCTCCCCACCTCCCTGCAGCCCCTCCCCTCCCCCACCCACCCCATTCAGGACAACCTTAGTCCCTGGGGTTTCCCGCTGGGGCCTGTTTGGTTTTTCTGGTTGCCTGCTGCAGGGGCTTCTCCGTTCTGTCCCGACTGCTGGAGAAGACAGGCTCTCCCCCCACTCAACCTGCAGCAGGACCCCGGGATCATGACCTGAGCCGAAGGCAGACGCTCGACTGACTGAGCCCCCAGGCGCCCCTCTTGAGGCATTTTTAAGGGGAAAGAAAAGGAATCCAGGGCAAGGAGGGAGACTGCAGCTTAAGGCCACATTATTCACCAGCCTCAATAAATAAACAAGAGCCCAGGGTGCTTCACAGAAAGTCTGAATTTCTCTTTGACCAGAGAAGTAATCATCCCGCAGTCTCCGTGTCCCCCCAACCCCACACCCCAGGCCTGGGCATCCTCCCCGCCGAGGATGCAGCTGTGGAAGAGAGAAACCAAGGCGTTCCTGGAGACTGAGCCAGAACCCAGGGAGGGGCAGACCTGGGCCCACCTGTAGAGGAGGGACAAGGGGGGGGAATCCCCGCAGGAAGCGGCCCCTTCAGGACCCGGAGCACCACCATCCTGTCTGCAGGCCCCCATGTGCTAGCTGTCTGTTGGGGGCTGCCTCGTGTCCCCCCACACTCACCTGTTGAAGTCCCAATTCCAGTGTGGCTGGAAGTGGGGACAGGCCAGGAGGGGGGTGAAGGGGGGTGGTGATAAAGGTTAAGAGAGGTCATGAGGTCCTGATCCTTGGGGCTGGTGCCCTTATGAGAAGAGACGGTCCAGAGCTCTGTTACTGTGGGAGGACACAGCAAGGAGGTGGCCTCTGCAAGCCAGGGAGGGCCTCCTCCTCCCCAGAACCTGACCGTGCGGCACCTCAATCTTGAAATTGAGCCCCAGAAATGAACATCTAAGCCCCGGCCTATGGTGCTGTGTTCGAGCAGCCGGGCTGACCGAGGCCACCAGCGGCTCCAGAGCCCCACACTGAGCTCCTCTCTCGGGCCTGCAGCACTTAGCCCCACCCTCACCTGCCACTGCCCATGACGCTGGTGAGACATGTTACCCCACAGCCGCTGAGGCCCCAGCCAGGTCCTGAGAATGGCTGACACCGTGTGTCCCACCCTGGAGTGCAGCCCCTTCTCCCTTCCACCCATGCACGGGGCAGGTGAAATCCCAGTGTAAAGGCCTTCTGTGCCCTTGGCCAGGTGACCCTGAGGTGACAGGGAGCTGGAGGAATGGCACCTCGGGTGGGCGAGCGCCCCCGCCCTGGCTCCCCTTCGGCCTCTGCAGAGCACCTGCAGCCGGGCACGGATTCGCCGCCCACCTGCTCCCCCCCGCCGCGGCTGAGGGAACTGGGCATGCCTCTCAGAACCCCGCGTCTGTCCTCAAGCCTCGAAACACGTTCCTCTGATTCATTTGTTACCCACAACACACTGGAGACCGGAAAGGGGCATGGAGGAGCTTCGTGAAGATGCGGAAATTCTCCCCATCTTGTTCTGCACGTGGGTGGTGCGGGCCTGTCCGCCGTAAGCATACGGACCTCACTGCACATCATTTTACCCCAAAAACACAGCCCAACAAAACAGTCGTTCTTTCAGAAAGTCAGGAAGTACGGACAACGAGAACACAATGCGTACCGGCGTGCGGTGTGCACACAGGGACGCCGTCAACACCGCTGCTGCGGGCTTTGCTAACTTCCATCACCCACAGAACACCTGTTTCCACCAATTCTAACCAGTATTTTCAGTGACTCTGTGACTTCATACTGTTTGCATAAACCAAATGTTCTCCCTGTTTCCAGGGTTTTCCTTTCAGCGTGTAAACAGCACTGCCACCCGCGTCCTGGAGCTCGAACTCTGTGCACATTCCAGATCACCGTCATGAGATAAGTCCCGGGATCGGTATCACTGGGGCAAAAGGCACGCATGTTTCAAAGTTTGGGATTTTTTTTTTAAATGCCACGTGGAAAGCAGTGATTTCAACAGACTTTCTGGTCTTGCCTCTCATTGGATCTTTATTCCCCGGGAAGGCTGGCGGTGCTGGGCTTGGAGGGGCAGGAAGGGGTGGGCCCCTGTGGAAGGCGTCACTCCTGCTGGCGACCGAGAGGGGCCGCACACACTACAGCCTCTCAGCTAAGTCTCCGAGAGCTGCAGGGCTGTGGAGACCTGGCCCCGCGAGGGGAGAGCCCACACAGCCAACGATCGCGGTCATCCTGCTGCTGAGAGCCTTTGTCGGTTCCGGGCAGGGGGCTGAGGACTGGGCCGGGCCCACATGGGGAGCCACAGTGACAGAAGGAGAACCCAGAGGAGCTTCCCACAGCCACAAGGGCAACGGTGACAAAACTGGAGGCTTCAGCGTCCTCGGACGCTCCATTGGTCCCTCCCACCCCAAAACACTTGTGAAATCCTGGTGCGGTACCCAGCAGGAGGCTGGGCCCCGCCAGGCTCCTGGTTAAATCTCCGATGAGACCAGTGCCTGAACCAAGGCTAGCCAGAGCAAGACTGAGTGTCACTGAATGACGCCCCATCCTGCTCCGGTCCATCCTCACTCGGCTGTGGGACCTCCTCCATCCTAACTGCCCAAGGGCTACTCCCAGCAATGGCCAAGTGGCTCCAGTGGGACCAGTTCTGGAGCAGAAACATCCACAACTGCTGGACATAAAGACAAATGTCCAACAGCATGGACAACAGCCACAGCCAGACAGAGGCTATAGGACATGGATGCCCAGCACGCAGGACTCGCGGGTAAGTGTCCCACCTTGTGCCTCTGTGTCTGAGGGCGGGCCAAAACCCTGATGGAACCCACAGGCTTGCTGGCCTAAAACTCAGAGGCTGGAGTTGGGGGTGACCACAGCAGCTGGAAAGTGAGGGACGACCCCAGAAAGGGAGCCCCGAATGCTCCCTGAGGAATTCTGCTCAAACCCCTGGCTGGTCTGTGCGCTAAGTCTGCACGGGACAGATAGCAAGCAGCCCCGTTAACAGCACAGAGATTTTACACAGAGGAGACAGTGTTTACACTCTGAGTCCAGTTCAGTTAACCGCTCAATAAAACAAAACAAAAATGAATGCTCTGCAAGAGAACACAACAGAACACCAAGCCCCCACACCATTCCCGTGAAGATGTGCAGGACGCAACCCCAAATCACTAGACATGCAAAGGTCAGCCAAAACACCGTTCCAAGCAGAAAGGGAAACAAACACAGAGAACCCATCTTCCCTGGCCCTGCACTAAGAGGAAAACAGGAGGAAACACTAAAGGAAAATGATCCCTGGTGTAGACGTGAAACTGTAGGAAAACATGAAGTCCTGAAAGGATGACATTTGTGGACAAATTCAAGCAAAGATAGTGCACAACAGTGCTCGTAACACCGTGTGGAGTCTGAAACACAGGCAAAAACTACGGACGTCACAGCCAGAGCTGAAAGGGCGGGTGGGGGCGTTTGCAATACAAACGTGCAGCAAAGCATCAAAGGCTTGTGTCCAGAATGTATAAATATATAAAGAACTCCTACAAATCAACAAAAGATAGACAACTCCACAGGAAAATGGGCAAACAGACTTGAACGTCACAAAGCGGGAGCGTCCGGAGATCAGTAAACATATAAAGGTGCCCGCTTCACAAACCAGCATGGAAACGCAGATTAAAATCCCAGTGTCACACCCCAAACCCACAGAAGGGTCAACACGGAACACATGAAGCCTTCCAGTTACTGGCGAGAGTGCAAATGAGCTGGAGCTCCACATTTGCTGGTGGAGGTGAAAGCTGGCACACCCGCTTCGGAAACGTGCTTGGCAGTGTCTGTGCAAGGGGCACGTACGCAGACACACACCTAAGATTTACCCACAGGAAGGAGCACGTGTGTGTCCCAGAACACCTACCAGGACGCTCAGAGCAACACAAACGCCAAAGCCAGAGGCCACGCCATCAGCAGGAACTCGGGTGAATAAATGGGGGGCCATTCACCCCCTGGAATGGCACGGACGACACAGTAGCCCCCTCCCAGACCTCGTGCTGCACTGAGCAAGCAGACACCAGGAAGCTCTCACGGGAGGCTCCCCTTTCAGGAAGACCAAAGCCCGGGGGACAAGTGGGGCAAACAGCACTCTGGTATCCTTGGGTAGGGGCGCAGCGGGGAGGAGAACAAGGGGCACTCAGGGGCAGGACCTGGGGATGGTCGCCTCCGTCTGCACAGTGGTCACCCAGTGGTTCAGGTGGTAGCGTCGGACGCACTTGTCTGACTGTTCGGCTTCGGGGAAGGTGTCCCAGTCAGGACTCCTGGAGCTGCACACTCAGGAAGCAGAGCGAGGCAAAAGCTGGGGAGGGTGCCCGGCCCCGCATCCACGAGGGCTCAGCAGGCCTCCGCCGCGGCAGCAGACGCAGGACCGCCATCCCCGTGTGCTCTCATGTCCGTGTCTCTCAGTCTAGGGAGATCCTTTCAGAGCCAGTCTCCTTTGTAGTGATAAAATATTTCCCCGAAATTCAGCAATTTCTTCTGTTTAAACCCAAATGAGGTAAATGCGATGTTCGGCATTCGAGTAAAGCATCGCAGGATTTTCCTGTCCTGCTCTTCAGTGATTTCCATCCTCCTTCTCTACATCGTATTTGCTGGGCAGGATGTCTGCCCTAAGGTTTAGCAATTTAACAATGGTTATTTCTTAGTGGCCCAATTTAAATCACTTCTACAGAATCTTTGTAAATTTTTTACCCTACTCGATATTTTTAATAACAAGCATTTAAAAAAAAAACGTTTTGTGCCTCTGGTTTAGCTATCGCTTGCTGGGTAAACTTCGGCAACTCTCTTAACCACTCTGAGCCCCCATCTTTACAATTTTAAAATGGAGAGAATATCACCAAGTTCATAGATTTTGATAAGGATTAAGTTAGAGCTTCCAGGTGGAATGTGGATATGTCTATTACCCCATTATTTCACCACCTGGCCAGGGCGGGGTTACCCGATAACACAGATGGCCCCGTTAAATCCGAATTTCAGACAAACAACAAGTAAGTTTCAGCCTAAGTATGTCTCATGCAGTATCTGGGACCTACTTATACCAAATATTGCATAGGACGTACCTAGATACTTATACCAAAACAGTGTTCATTGTTTCTCTGAAATTCAAATTTAACTGGATGTCCTATATTTTTATTTACTAAATTTGACAACCCTACTCAAGGGTGTTGCTGTGCCTTTGCCTACCTGGTTTAGCAAATACCAACCCTGCACCCAGCGCAAGGCTGGCCTTCAATAAACACGGACAGAGGGATGGATGGGAAGACGGGTTGATGGATGGATGGATGGATGGATGGATGGTGGGTGGATGGATAGATGGACGGGTGGTGGGTGGGTGGATGGATACTGGACACTGTAATGGTTTTAACACCAAACAACTCTAAGTATCCCATGACAGAGTCAGGGTGATGCAAAGGAAGTGCCTGCTGATAGGAAGACCCCCCAGCTCGGACACATCTTACCATCCCTGGGATTAATGTGCTCAGCTTCTATATCTATCAAATGGAAATGCTCTGCTGTGCCCCAGGCAGGAGGAAGCCCAGTGTGCTGGGGCATGGGCCATGTATCCTTGACATGGGAAGAAGGGAACCTGACTGCAGGCTTCAAAACCTTCCCAGCCCCTACCTGATTTCACATAAAAGGTGACCTCTCCATTCCAGCACCAAGGAGCTGCTCCCAGACAGCTGACCACCCCTGTGGCCAAGGCCAAGCTTGCCAGCCTCTCCCAGCTGTCATCCAGAGGCTTCTTCAGTGCTGGTGTCCAGTCAGATACACCTCTCCCACCTGGGGGTCCTGAGCCCTGGGAACCACATCTTTCCAGAGAGGCCCACTTCCACTTGGAGGGAAGGGGCTCCTATCAGTTGGGCCCACAGCACCTGCAGAGATCTTGCTAACGGGCCCTCCCGTTTTGGAGAGCCGTCCCCTTGTTGAACCGAGGCCTTGGGGAAAGTAGCCACGCTCCAGCCACCCCACGGTGACAGAGAATGCCTGAAGGTGGGGGTCATCTCCCCCGCGGGGGAGAGCATCTTCACTAACATGGCCCTTCCCCAGTCAGGGGCAGGAAAGGCCCGAGGTGAGCCGCACCCCCTCCTCCCCCAGCAGCCCTCCACCCGCTCCTCCTCCCTCTTCCCAAGGAGACAGATGGTGATGGAAACGGCCTCCTTCGTTTTCCGGGGGATGACTCAGTGTGCAGCTGCTTCCTCAGCCCCACACAGCAGCCGAAGCCTGCTCTCCCCCGCCCGGGAGCACCCCCCACCCCGCCACTCCTCCCGGGAGGATGCTGGGCAGAGGGGCGGGGAATCTCTGCCAGGACACCCCCTCCCCCGGCCTGGGCTGTGCGCCTAGCTGCTCGCCCATCCCCATCCGAGGAGACCCCTCCGAAGCCTTTTCTTTCCCGCCCACCTGCTGACATCGGCGCCCCTGGGCAGCAGGGAGGACCATGTGTCCTGGGTTCCCCTGGTGTCCCAGGGTGCAGGGTGAGGAGAGATGCGGGGAGCAGGGCAGGGGAGGGCAGGGGATGGGGGGCCCAGGCTGAGCCCCGGTTCTCAGGACACTGGGAGAGGGCTGAGTGGAGGGGGAGGGGAGGGTTAGGAGGGAGCCCCGAGGGAGAAGAACAAGGGAAGTTTCCAGAAGCAGGAGGTCCAGAGGTCAGTGTGGAATGCTGCAGGAACCAGACAGACCAGCCTCCTCCAAGGAAAATGTGAGCAGGAGCCCAGCAGGGCAGACCCACCCAGGGATTGCCCCTGGGGACGCAAACCCCAGACCCCTCAACTCAGAACTGGGTCCTCACTCAGGGACAGCTCTCCTCCCTGGAAGCCCCCCAGGACCTTTGGCGGAACCCCCACCAGCTCCTCCCTGCCACCCCACCTTCTCTTCTTCTCCCCCTCCTGCCCGGCCTTGCCGCGGAGCCGCCCCCCAGCACAAGGGCACACACGCAGGCACACTGTGTAACCCTGGGTGCAGAATCTGAACGCCGGTTAGAGACCCTCTTCCCTGCCCTGTGGGAGAGAGCGGCAGTCACCCCACCCCCACCCCTCTGGTCCAGCCCCTCCCCCCATGCCCGGTGCCTGCCTCAGAAACTGAGCTCGGGGAGGTTGGGTCCCTTTGCCCAGGACCACAGGCGGGGGGGGGGCTGGGTCCCTAGACCCCAGACCACAGCAGGCAGCTCCCTCCGCGGGAACACACACTCACCTCGGGCCTGGGCAGGTGGCTGGGACTCAGACCAGAGGCCTCCAGCTTGCAGCCAGGAAGTCTGGGTAGGTCCCTGGGCCCGCTGGGGCTCCTGCAGAAGGTCCCCAGACAGCTGTGCAGACTCCAGACCCTCCTAGTGTCCCTCCCTGTGTGCCGCCCCCAACCTTGAGCTTCAGGTTCCCTAAGTCGGGAATAACAAAAGGCCCCTCACCTCCCGACCAGGTCAGTGCAGGTCAGCGTGGGGAAGGGGCCGGGGACCTGAGCTGCTGGTTTTCTCCAGAGTGGGAGATGCCGACTGCGGGCTGGAGCCTTGCTCCAGCGGGGAGACCCAGATGTGAGCTTCAAGCCAGGCCATGGCACCTGCCCTCCGCGTGGCCTTGAGCGAGCTCTTAGTCCCTTGGACCCTGGGTGCCCGTCTGTTGACAGGTGCTGACATCCACCGGGCAGAGCCGTGTGACCGTGGACTGGGCTGAGCCCCAGCAGGCGCCCTGGGTCGCACGTTGAGCCCCACTGTGCGTACCTGCGCTCTGAGTGCCCTTCCAGGGCGGGGCCTGGGGCTCCTCCCCACCCTCTGCCCGCTGAGCTTCCCACTGCACATTCTGGAGCCGTGGGCACGGACCCACAGCCCCACGCTGAGGCAAACCACAAGGCCAGGCCCTGGCTGAGCCTCCCAGGCAGGGCCAGAGGCACAACAAGCTCCTAGGTCCCAGGCCTGGCAGGCCCTGCCAAGGGCTGTGGGGGAGCCAGCCGCCCCTGGAGAGACCTGACTGCCCGCCTTCTCTTGGGGCCGTGGCTAAGCAGAACCGAGGCCCCAGCGGAAGTCAGCACAGTGGTCAAGATGGGCTCCCAAGAAGGGCTTATAAATTGTCACATGCCCATAACCCTAAGCTTACCTCATTCACAGCAAGTGCTGGGGACCCTGGCCAGCTTCACTGCTGGGCACTCCTGTCTCCCATGATCTTCTTGACAGACAGCCGGGTGGCAGCCCATTCTCCCTGTGGCAGAAACCGGAAGCTGACCTCCGACACACACTCAGCTCCAACCCTACCAGCGCCTGCCAGCTTGGCCCTGCCTCCCTGCCTCCCTGCCTCCCTCCCTGCACCCAGAGGATCTAGAGCCTTCCCTGACTCCCCCAGCCTCCAGCCCTCAGCCCCCAGTCTACAGTGGCCAGCTGGTCCCCACCAGGTCACAGGAGGGTTGCTCGCCCCTGGGCCTCATCTCCCACCCCAGCCTCCACGACACACCTCTCCTTTTCACAGACAGTGGAGGGCACTGCTCCAAGGGTTTCATACAACTCACACTGTTGGACCCTCCGGCAGCCGTGGCTGGGACCAGTACCTCCACTGCCACTCTAACGGGTCTCCCAGCTCCAAGCAGCCAGGGTGCCCGCCCAGGACCTGACCGCCTATGAGCACAGAGCCAGGATCTGGGCCCGGGGCCGATGGCTACAGTGCTCCTGGGCTGGACCACCGGGCCACACTGCCCACTGTCCACAGGGCACAACCGGCCTCCAGGGGGGCCCTCGCCAGGCAGGTCAGGCCCACTTCTGGAATGCAGCTCATGGGCTTGCACTCCCTGTCTGCACAGGGCTACCTGGGTGGCAGTCAGACTGCACCTGCCCCCCCTAGGGCCTCTGCACCCCCCACATGCCCAGCCCATCCCCCTTCTCACCATCCCCCCTCAAACCAGCAGCCTCTCCAGGGAGATGGGTGATGATTCAGGCCTGAGTCAGCAGCTTTGGGAGAAGGACTTGGCCACCTCTTTGCCAGCACAAGGGGGGAGGGGGAGAGAAGAGTGCAGGCTCTGTGAGCTGGGGTCAGCAGGGTCCCCTGGCCAGCACTGAATCAGCCACAACCCTGCTGGGGTGCTGGAGCCCAGGAACCCTGTCCCCGGAAGCTTTACACACAAGACCCATCCTGTGGGAGGGGGGTCTGGACCACTGGGGGCCAGCACAAGAGGGTCAGCAGTGAGAGGGGGTCTCCTGGCTGGAGGATGGAGAGCTGCCCTCGGGCTCAGTCGGACTGCAACCCCCCATGAGCCCCCCACCCAGTGGAAGCCTAGCCACAGGAGGCCGCCCTCACTCAGCAAACACCCCTTGGAGCCCTCCCAGCCAGGTCCTGGCAGGAAGCGCAGACATAGGGGTGCTCCACAGGGCGCCACAGCCTGCAGCGTGCAAAGCAGCAGCCCTGGCTCCCGGCGCAGACGGTGCGAAGGGCTCAAGAAGCTGAGGCGGGGAGGGCTCCCTGGCTGTCCACTTTGCATAGGCTTTGCATCCGGATCTCCTGAAGTCATCTGTGCTCATGAAGTCTGCAGCGGACACAATGTAAAATGAGAAAAAGACAAAGGACACCCTCATGACAGCCGTGGACAGGAGTCCAGTGCCACGGGGTGTCCCTCGCCTTCTTGGACTCGATGTGGTGTGGGCTGCTCCCGGCTGGGCCGGCGTGGGCTGGGGACACGTCTGGAAGGGCCAACTATAGAAGGGCTCTGGCGGGCGCTCCCCCAACAGCCAGTGGCCCCCAACTTGGCAAAGGGAGCAGCTGTGCTCACGGTCAGGAGACCACTCACCGGTGGCCGAACTCCACCACCGCTCCGCCCATCAAATTAGAACTAGATTTCCAGTTAATTTAAAAATACGGCCAAAGAAATAAGGAATTGGTAAATTAAAGGAAACGGGGGTGCGCCTGGGGAAACCCCAAAGGGCTTCCCTGGAGAGGGACACACACTGAGTCGGGGAGAGCCTGACGGGGTCCTAAAGGGCACACGTCACAGGGACAGCGGCAGGGAGGGGGGGTTCATGCTGAGGCACCCCTGCAGAGCTAGGGCGGGAGGAAATTACTCAGACCCCCCACCCCCCAGCCCGCACCTCTCGGGCCACACCTGGTTTGGAAACCACAGGCTAACCACACACAAACCTGTGCCTGAAAAAGAGGTCAAAGTTCAGTGGGAGGGAAGGGAGAACAGTGATTGTCCAAAGGACCCAACTGGTGGGAGGAGGTCCAGGAAGAGCCAGAGCGACTTGGGGGGGGCGCCAGGGTAATGCCGGGTGGGGGCCACCCCCGCAGAACCAGCAGCCTAGAAACTGGTGTGGCCTGTGTCTGCAGAAGGACCACACTGGGCTTTGGGGTTTTGGTTATTTGTCACTCTCAAATCTGCAGCTGCTGCTCCAGATACACACGGGCCCTGCTAGGCGCTCAGAAAGGGACGGGCGCTGGGGGGCGCTGGGGGCAGAGACTTGGGGGGGAGGCTTTGGGAGTGAGCAGGCCAGATGTGGCACAAGGAGCCCCTTCCCCGCCTGGGAATGAATCTGTCATCCTACCCATGGGAGAGCTTAGGCGCAAGCCGGTTCTTTTCCACTAAGGTGAACCCCGGTGCCTAATTCAGGGATGGCGGGGGCAACGGGGAAGCCAGACCTGAGCTCGGGTTATTCTGGGACGACAGGTGGCTGCAGCATTGGGGGTGGGGGGCCCAGGGCAGGGCTGAAGGCCAAGGGGTGGGTCAGAGTGAGGCAGGCGCTGGCTGGCTGCGATTCCATTCATAAATACCTCTGTAACAGCCTCCTTCCCGAAAATAAAACCTTCGAGACCTAAGAGGCCCCGGCTTGGCACCATGTCTCTAAGAAACACAGTCAAGAAGCCAAAAACCACCAGCAAGGAATTCCAGACTTGGGTCCCATCTCCCTAAGAACACCCGGGAGAGTCCAACGCATCAGCCTAAATGCCCTTCTCTCCCTGCCCTCCACACTTCTCTGAGCCCCCTCCCCTTTGCCTCTGCCCCCAGCCCTGCCTCTCTAGAGGAAAGAGAAGACCCCTCCTTAGATCTGCAGCTTCAAGGCCAAGGGCAGGGCGAGTGGGAAAAGTCCTGCATGGTGCAGACCCTGGGCTTGGGTGCAGAGGCTCCCAGACGCCTCCTGACCCTCGAAGCCCTACGGATCCCCCTGGGGACTCCATCTGGTGTGCCCCCAGTTACTCCCTCCCTCTAGTCCCCAGGACCAGGGCTGTCCATCCCACTTGTCCGTCTCCACCTTTCCTGGGCAGCCTGTCCCACTGGGGGCTGCAGAAGCCCCAGGGCTGCTCCCTGCTTGGCCCCTGCACCTCTGGCCATGACCCTGGGCACACGCTGCCCTCAGGGCAGGCCACCAGCTGCCTGGGGGACCGAGGGATCACTGGCCCAGCCCGCCCAGACAGATGCTTGAGGGAAGGGCGCATGGACAGAGGGATCCCTGGCCAGGAGACGGGCCAGCTCTGCCATCACCCCGGCCTCCTTGCCGTGCAGTGTCCTCGGCCCGTGGAGGCAACGGACGCGCCTGCCCCCGGCGGTGGGGTCCACACAGTCTCAGCAGCCCTGGAGGTGCTCCATGGTCACCACTAACACCGAAGCCGCTTCCAGGGGACACAGGGTCAGGGTCTGCCAGCCTTGGGCCAGCATGTCACCAGCTGATCAGCACATGACCTGGTTCTACGTTTCTGGTTAGAGACAGCTTCTTTCGTCTCGAGTTGACCCGTGAAACCTGTGCTGACCGCCCCCCCCCGCCCCCCGTGCAGTCAAAAATCCCCGTGTAACTTTTATCTGCCCCTAAACTTGACTGGTAAACGCCAGTGATGACACATTTTGTATGCCGTACGTCTTACCGCTGTGTTCTTACACAGAGAAAGCTGGAGAAAACACGTCACCAAGAAAATCATGTGGAGCGTACGTTTGCAGCACCAGACAGCATTACGGAGAAGCAACTGTGTCTGAGTGGACCCACCAGGTCAACCCGTGTTGCTCAAGGACCGTGCGTGGTTGACTCACTCACTCCCAGCTCCAGGCCGGCCGCTCTAACCGGCACCTGAACCAAGTCTCCCGACCCAGGTGTGTTCCTGGGAGGCACGTCCCAGCCATTGCAACAGTGAAATCCCCGACAAAAGGACAAAAATGCGGAAAACGCATTACTGGCTAGACCGAGAAGGACCCTTGCTCATGGTGTGGGATTGAAACCAGGAGGCAGGGCATCGCCTCCTTCAACCTCAGCTGGGGACCTGCTCCTCAGGGACTCAAAGTGTTTGCGGCCTTGGGCATGTTCCCAAACGGCTGCGGTTTGGGGGTTATAAATACGCGTTAACCGATGGGCAAGCTCGTAAACATGAGATTCTCTTGTGAGCGCATGTGGGTGTTCAAATGAAGGGGGGAGAGGCCACTCCCTGACCGAAACCTCCACTGCCCAGCCCGGCCACTGTCCCTCCTGAGAGCCGCTGTCTGGTCCCACTTCCTGGACCCCAATCCCCAACCAGGGGTGGTCCCCCACGGACACCAGCCTCCAGGCACCAAGAGCCCGGCACTCAGGTGCTCCTTGCAGTTTGAGCTGGGAACGCAGAAGAACTTTGGGAAACTCAGAGAGGCTGCCGTGAGCGGGTCCTGAGGCCACAGGGTCCGGCGCTGAGGGAGAGACAGGGAGGCTGGGAGAAGCAGGGCCCAGGGCCAGGGCCCACAGCTGCCTCACCCTACAGCTCCCCTGCCTGGAGGTGACCAGAGCCGTGGTGTCCTAACACACAAGCACAGAGGCAGAATGGCTCCCCGAGCGGCAACCCTGGGTGCCCAGGTTCTTACTCCCCGGTAGAGCTAGCCCTGACGTGGATGCCTGGATGGACCAGTGGGTGGATGGGTGGACAGACGGACAGGTGGGTGGGTAGATGGGCAGATAGACAGGTGGGTGGGTGGATGGACGGAAGGGTGGGTGGACAGGTGGGTGGGTGGACAGGTGGGAGGGCGGATGGATAGAAGGGTGGGTGGACAGGTGGAGAGGTGGGGAAAAAAAAAAAAAAAAAAAAAAAAAAAAAAAAAAAAAAAAAAAAAAAAAAAAAAAAAAAAAAAAAAAAAAAAA
>NC_048231.1:41122421-41140932 GCF_002007445.2 Ailuropoda melanoleuca
GTGGGAAGGCGGATGGATAGAAGGGGGGGTGGACAGATGGACGGGTGGGTGGGCGGGTGGGTGGGGGTGGGTTGGCATACTTTTGCTGACTCCATTCTGTAGCAGTATCAGAGGTCATCTCAGGGCATCCCAGAAAGGAAACAAAAGGAAAACTGTTTCAAAATGAAAGCAATGAAGAGTGCTCTGGGTGCCTGTCCAGGGAAATGAAACTGAAGGCCAGGCTGCTGCCCAGGGTCTCTGGGGGCCGCCGGGGGCCCCTCTGGGCTCATGGGTGCCCACCCACCACACTCAGGGCTGTCCTGGCTTTCACCTCCGCATCACGCATCAGGCAGGGAGACTGCTCCCTGAGAAATGCCCACGCCTGTCTTCCTGCTCCCAGCAGAGCTCCCACTGGCAGGACCAAAGCCTACTCATCCCAGTCTCTGGAATTCTGCTTCCTGACGAGAGGCGGTGGCCGGCTCTGTGCCGGTCGGGGCGCGGGCAGGGCGCCTTGCTCTGCCGGAGCTTGGGGAGGAGGGCGCCGGCGTCACGCGGACTCGGGCCTGTGTGTCAGAAGCGGTTGTCCTCATGTTGGAGCTCCAGCATGTTCCTTGTCCTCGGCATCTGGGTATCCAGAGCTGAGGGTAGGCACGGGTGCACCCCCAGCTCCAAAAGGAGACCCCGGCCCCAGGAAGGGATCTTCCAGGTGGACGTGGCTTCCAGAAAAAACGTCCATCAACAGGCTGAGTGTGCTGTCCTGGCTGCAGGACAGGAAACCAGGTCAGAATGAGGCCTGGATGGGGGCGTGCCT
This sequence comes from Ailuropoda melanoleuca, assembly GCF_002007445.2. Classification (NCBI taxonomy): domain Eukaryota; kingdom Metazoa; phylum Chordata; class Mammalia; order Carnivora; family Ursidae; genus Ailuropoda; species Ailuropoda melanoleuca. Next base: position 41,123,212 of record NC_048231.1, read on the forward strand.
GGGGGGGCAGAGTCACTAAAAGAAATGGGGACCGGGGCTGGGGGTTCTTTATACGTATCAGTGGTTAAGCAGGATGAGCCCTACAAAGCTGAGGCATGGTGGGTCAGGGCCCAAGGCCAGAGGGAAAGCCACCCTGACTGAGACCAGCGTCCGCACCCCAGCCTGCCAGGCCCCTGACCTCAGCCACCCACGACACTCGGACACATGCTCCCTGCCGTCCTCATCCAGCTCTGGCTGGTTACCCGCTGGCCTGCGGTAGACTGAGTTGGCCCTCGGGGCGCAGCACAGATGTGCCTCCTCCCTGGTGCCCGCCCGTGAGGGTCCGGACTGGGGACCCCTCTCCCGGGGCCCACCTGCGCCAGGCAGATACGCAAGGGGGAAAGCCCCGGGCAAGAGCCGGTGTTGGCGGTGCGGGCCCCCTGCAGCCTCCCTCTCCTCCATTGGGGCAGGGGCCTCACAGCTGGGTGGGCCGCAGTATGTCTGGCCAGTTGGCTGGGATGAGGACCCCGGCCATGCCAGGCCTCCGCTCCAGTCTCCGGGGGAGGCTCTAGATTCTGCCCACTCCCCAGGCCCCGGGGTGAGAGCAGGGGTGCGGGGCACAGAGGCCCTGCTCAACGCTGAGCTCCCAGCTTGGCCACCCACCCAAGCCCAGGCCCAAGGCTAGAAGGTCACTCTTTCCTCCACTGCATTCTTCCATCCACTAGGTCGACAGACACACCCACTGACCGCACCTTGTAGCAGCCAGGCGCCAGCTCGCGAGAGCGGTGAGTCAGCCAGCCTGTGTCTCCTGCCCCACCTCCGGGTCCTGCCATCAGCAGGCGTCAGGCTCTGGGATCCAGGAGAGCATCGAGATGCCTGAAACCCAGCTCCAGGGAGGGCAGGAAGGCTTCCAGGAGGAGGCCCCAAAGCTCAGAGGGTCAAGGACAGGGGCAGGGAGCAGGATAAGAGAGGGCTGACCAGCAGAGGCATGCTTGCCCGAGCAAGGACTCGGTGCATTCCAAGAACTGCTGAATCCCCATGCAGGAGTGGCCGTCACGTCCCACATCTCCAGGTTGGAGAGTGTCCAAGAGTCAGCAAACACCTTTCTTGGCTGGCTCTCCTGGGTACTCAGGGGCCCTCATCCGGCACTGGCCTGTTGCCAGAAGCCGCTCCTGCCCTGGGGCTGACCCAAGAAGATTTCCTGGGCCAGGTAGAGGCTGCACACGCCCCCGGGAGTGGGCAGGTACAGGCTGGGAGTTCCGGGCCCTATCCCCACCCGACAGGCGCACGGTGGGTCCTGGGGCAGAAGCTGCAGTGCCCCACCCGGCCGGCCTCCGCAGGGTCTGAATCCCACAGGTCTCCAGAATGTTCCATCAGACAAACCCAGGGACGGGGATACTTTAACCACATTCTCTCATCTTGCCCTAATTACAAGCTTTAGAGGTTCCTGTCATTCTCCTTACAGATGGGGAAGCTGAGTCTTGGCAGTTGAAGTCACGTCCAGGCCTGACACACACAGAGTGCTAGAGCCGGGCCCTCAGGGCAGTCCGCCGTCAGACTGGGGCTGGGCAGGGACTTGCCGGCCTCCACCTGCCCCTCACGCACCCATGGTCCCCTGGGCCCTCAGGCCCGGGGCAATCTGATCCCTGTGAGCTCCAACTGAGGGTCAGATATCAGAAGGGACTTCCAGAGCTGGGGGCCACCTCTCCCTAGCCGGTCAGCCAGGCTTCCTGAGCCTGCTATGGGCAGGCACACCCTAGGTGATGTGGGGGTCACGGACCAGGTCTCCCAGTCCAGCAGGATTGATGAGGCAGGGGCAGAAGAGGGAGTGGTAGAGAACATGGCCACAGTGCTCCCAGGGGGCCCAGCAGAGTCCAGGCTGCCCCAGATCCCTCAGACCCCATACCCCGCGGGCTCTGCGAGGGCTGCTGGGAGGTCCGCGGGGGCTGGACTGGCTGGTGGGGGCGCCCTCCGTCGCAGAACACCCGGAAGAACAGTCTCCCCCAGGGACCTCAGGCGCGGGATCCAGCTGGCCAGAGCAGGGGTCCCCCGTGGGAGGGGACAGGAGTAGATGAGCAACGGCCGACTTTGACTTTGCCCCGGAGCCCTGTGGCTGAGCGGGCCAGACGGCTCGCTACCAGTGGGGGCTGGACCTGGAGGAGGGGTCGGGGGCGAGAAGATGGGGCGCTGGCGAGACCAGGGAGGCGGCCCGCAGGGAGGTCCGAGGTGGGGGGACCGCTTCCAGGCGTTTCCCGGGGTTCCCGCGCNCACCTCCTCTTCCGCGAGCCCCGCGGAGCGGGAGCCCAGCCCGAGCCCAGCCTACACCGAGGCCCAGCCCGAGCCTGCGAAGCCCGCGGTGGGCCGGCAGCCGCGGCCCCTGGCCCGACCCGAGCGAGCGCCGCCGCGCCCCCGTCCGGTAAGTCCGCGCCTCCGCGCCCCCCAGGAGCCACAGGGGAAACTGAGTCCGAGCAAGGGAGCTCTTGGGGCCGGGGAGGGGGGTTTGGGGGAGCGCGGGGTGCGCCCCAGGTGGCGGCACAGGGCGACGGGCTCCCGGCTCCCGGCTCCCAGCTCGGCCGGCGCCTCGGAGCCCCCGGCCCCAGGGCGCAGCCCACCCCGGACTGCAGACCACCGCGCGGTCTAGACGCCTCCCGCCTGCACTGGCCGCGGTGGTGGGCCGAGGGTCTGCGGGCCAACGCCCCGCCCGCTGCGGGCAGAATTTCCCCTCCCCGCGGCCGACGCCACATCCTGACCATGAATCAGCCACAGTTGGGAAAATAAACTTCAACTTCGTGTCGGCAGCCCGGTAGCCCCGCGAGGTGCGCGCCGGCCTGGGGTCCCACCTGTGCTGTTGTGTCTGTAGCTGCCTGGGCGCAGGTGGGCGCACACGGAGCCCTGGCACCCCCACAGGCAGGCCTTGGGGGCACGAGGGTTCCTCCTGGCGGGCTGGTAAGCCCGGGAGTGGGAGGCTGGTTCTGTGCTCCTCTAGTCCCGCCCCTGAGCCCCCTTCCTGGGGAGAGGCCTGAGGAAATGAGCATGACCTCTGGAAGGAATTGGGGTTACAAGCGGTGCCCCATCAGCCTCCAGCTGCCCCTGGGAGCTCAGGCAGGCAGGTCTGTGTGCCTGGCCTCCTGAGGTTCTGTATCCTAGGGCCCCAGGCCGCATGGTGGCTGGCCTCCGTTGTGACCACAGCGTTGGTGCTCTGTCCTACCCGCCACACCAGGAGTCCTGTGGTGGCCATGACCCTACCTGGGTCATGCACACCCTCAGGGGAGCTGGAGTTGGGAACTTCCCTTCCCACCAGCCCTGCCTCCTGCTCCCTCAGGCATTGGGACCTGGGCAGGACACTTGCCTGCTCTGGGGCTCAGTTTCCCCATCTGCACCCTGAAGGATGGGGACAGTGGTTCAGGCATGGACCTCCTTCCTGTCACTCTCAGTGGAGAGGAAGAGACCCAGAGCAAATGCCTCAAACCCCTTCACAGTGCCACCCAGAGCAGGCAGTCTTGCGGGGGTGGGGGGGGGCTGCAGTCCTGGTGCATCAAATATCCGCATTTGGTGCCAGGTCTGGGGTCTGGGCCTCGCACTGCCCCCACTCCCTCAGCAGGGCAGCACCAACTCTTCATTTAAAAAGCCAAGTTGGGCAATAGCCCCCAGCTGACCCCTGCCCGGGCCCCACCTTCCGTCTCTCCCGAGGAGCTCGGGGCTGATGGGCAGGTCCTCACGGCCAGCAGACAGGCCGAGGGGCCCTGCTGGGGAGAGGACCGGGGTGATCAGGTGGGGCTGCCCTCCTGGGATCCACCCAGGCAGCCTATCAAGGTTGCACTGCTTTCCAGCAGAGTTGACTATCAGGTGAGATTTGTGGAGGTGTGGATGGATGTCGGAGCTAATTGCACGCGCCTCACATGCTGGGGCCTGGGAGCTCCTAACCTTACTTACACTCTGTTCGCCTTTCATCAAAGTGCGGTGATTTTCCAGGCTGGAAGAGTTAGCAGGTCCTGAGGGCTGGGGAGGGATGGAACACAGCCGGAAAATGTTGGGCACTGCCGGTGGGTACAGGGCACAACGTGGTCGCCCTGGCTCTGGACTGGGGCAGGGAGTGTTTTCCAGGGCACCCAGAGGAGGAACCGGAAGGCAAAGTCCCCCCACAGTCTGAGGGATGGGGCCTGACTCAGCTGCTTGGCTCCTTCCCGCACTGGTCTTGCACACAGCTGGTGTCTAGTATTTGCATGGTTCAGGGCCCAGTGGACACAGTGGATTGGGAAAGGCATGTCCACCGCTATTTCAGGACAGTGGACAGAAGTGGTCTAGGGGAGACAGGCCAAGATTGGAAGGTTGAGGCCAGGCAGGAGCCAGTCTCTTCAGGGCTGTCCCCAGACAGAGCCATGCCTGGGGGACCCTGGATGTCCAAGACGAGGAGGCTGGTTTCAACCTATTAGGAAGGAGTGCATGTGAGGGGGTGAGCTCCCCATCACTGGAGGTGTGAGAGCAGGGTCTGACCTTGTGGCTGCCTACCAGCCTCACCCTGGTAAGGAGGGTCTTGCCTGCTTCACCTTTGAACACCAGACAGCCTGGTCCTGAGTGGGTGTGGGGTCTGTTCACACAGCCATCTACCCAGTGCGTAGAGAAAACTCCAAGAGGAAGGGCAGCTCTTTTGCGGTGACCGCCAGCCTTCTCCCCAGCCAGGCAGGGAGAGAGGCGCAGGGTGAGCCTGTCCTCCCAGGAGGGGCCGCTGCTACTTGTCTGCCCGACAGCACTCCCAAGGTGTGATTAAGGAGGGGACTGACTGGGTGTGCGGCTTCTCCGGGCCCCCTCTGCCAGGGGCACAGCGGCCTCCTGAGAGCGGCCCAGAGGCTGGCCTGTGCACGGCAGCATTGCCCAGCACCCTGAGCACGGTCTGGGTGCAGAAGGAGGGACTGAGCGAAGGAACGAATGAGCCAGCCTGCCACGTTCCCGCCCCACGGCCTCCCACCCTTGCGCCCACCGGTGAGGCATGGGTACTGTGATTATCTTCTGTTTCACAGAAGAGGAGACTGAGGCATGGGGCTGTCGGGCTGTAGAATCAGCGGTGGCGCCTGGCAGGACGCATTTATGAAGCCCGTACTGCGCGCCCCAGCCTCTGTGCTCACCTCACTGCTCCGGTGGGCCAGAGGGCGGCCATACAGGAAGTGCTTCCCCGGGGTCACGGCGAGACCTGGCCGGCCCCAGGGGAGCACCTGGAGGCCAAGGCTAGCCCCGTGTCCCTCGTCACTGCCACAGGACCCTCGGGGTCCCGGCACCACCACTCTGGGAATAGGAGAGCTTTGTCCTGGCCAAGCGGCAGCCCCCGGGCTCCCACCAGGGGAGGGGGCAGCACCGGGGCCCCCACCTGTATGACTCCAGGCAGCTGCCACAGGCCTGCCGAGCTGGACCCCTGGAGCCAGTGGGCCCTTCTGGCCGTGGGGGGTGGTTACAGGTGCTGGGATGACTAGACCACACAGAGGCCTCTCCCCCGGGGCTACCTGCGGACAGAATGCCCTCTTCTGCCTGCCACCCGCCACAGCCACCCTCCCACCCAGCCCCATCTCATCCCTGCAGTTTTCCCTCACCAGGGCCTGGTCGGGGCCCCCTCCCATCCCTGTGCTGCTGCAGCCCCCTCCACCACCCCCCTCCCTGCGAGCTGTGCCCACGTAGGAAAAGAGGGCCTGGAAGGTGGGCAGAGGGCGCCCTGCTCCCATGAGGTTGGCCTGGGCCAACCCCACAGGGAAGGCAGAGGCCGACCGAGCAGGGGTGCATAGCCAGGGCCGCTGAGGGTTATCGGATAGAGCCTTCCATGGTTGGGAGACCAGTCAGGAACTGCACTTGGGAAGGTGGAGGCAGATGTGCTTCCCATTTAGCAGATGGGGCCACTGAGGCCTAACCTCCAAGCCTCGCCTCAAGGCTAACCCACGGCCCAGTGGGTCAGGGAGGAGGATGCCAGTTCCGGACACACACACGGAGCCCTGGGCGTTGGCTTTCCTGCACTGCCCCCAGCACCCCTCATGCCCAGCCAGGGCCTGCCCCTACACGCGCACACACACACACAGCCCGTGGGTCCAGGGTTTCTCTGCTCCTGAGCTCAGTCCTGGCCTTGTTGAGTGCTAGCGGACATGGGCATGGCTGCCAGCGTGGGCCCTGGCCAGCCGTGTCAGAGGGCCTCAGTCTCCCCGTCTGTGCCTGGTCCTGGGTCCTCTCGGGCCCCAGGTGTGGGCTCAGCGTGCAGCCTGCTTCCCCCGCCGTCCGTGTCCCCATGCACGGGTCGCCATTTCAGCTCTAAGTATGGCTTGGCACACAACAGCAGGGAGGCCAACGTCCGCTCTTCAGCCGGCCAGAGGTGGGCGGCGCTCCCTGTGCCCCTTCCCTGCCTGTCTCTACCTCCCCACATGCGCAGACTGAGTGCCTGAGAACAGGAGCCCCACGTGCCCAGATGGGATCCTGCCCTTTTGGAGGTGCCTACGGCCCTGCCTGGTGCTTCCGGGCTGCTGTGGGGGGGGGGGGCAGAGTAAGTGGAGAGTGCAGGCAGGCAGGCCCGGTGGCCAGCAGGTGGGACTGGCCCTGCAAACCTGGCAACCCTGGAGAACGTCTTGGCCGTTTTAGGATGAGAAAGCCGAGTCCTCGATGGGCCTGGCCCTAGGCAACTGGCAAGGGATGCCTCGGGCACCTCGTGCTGGACGCTGAGGGTCTTGCTCACTGCCAAGCCAGGGGGTCCAGGGGCCTAGTGGAGGCTGCGTCCCGGCTCGATGTTGGCCCCTGGCAGCCTGGCTGAGGAGGGGGAGGAGGCGGCAGTGGACCAGTGGGTGGGCGGGCCCATGGATCTGTCGGCGGGCTCAGGGGTTGGCATTGACATGCTCGTCCCCATTTGAGGACTGGAACCAGGGCCCCGGCAAGTCCTGTGGATTGTCCGAGAGACACAGCCAGTCCCTGGCAGAGCCTGATCTCACCCAGAAGCTGAGCCGGCCTCTGCCCCCAGGGTCCTAGCCACAGCCCCTGGCAGTGCCGGGCGGCCCCTCCCCCACTCTCAATCCAAGGCTTTGTTCTCCCTGCTCCTGGGCGGGCAGCCCCAGCTGGGGCGTGGGACAGGGCCAGGGCCAGGGACTGCCAGGGCAGGCAGGGGACAGTCTGCAGCCCAAAGCCTGAGGCACCCAGGGTCTTCCCAGGCTGGGAGAAGCCTTTCCCAAGGGCAGCAGGGAGACAAGGAGGGACACGGGACCTCCTGGAGGAGGCATCTCTGAGCTGCGTCTGATCTGTGGGGCACAACCCAAGAAGGAGGGGTTCTGGTGGCCAGCCTGAGGTCTTCGTGGGGTTCAGGGGAGGCCCTGCGGGTGAAGGCTGTGGCCAAGTGCCAGGCCATGTGGTAAGAGCAGCCCCAGATTCAGACGCCACCTGCCACCTGGGGGCCGGCCCATCCTCACCTCCCTCACCCAGACGCGGGTCTCTACCCATCACTCCCCGCAAGCCATCCCTGACAGAACTGGCTCAGCCACAGAAGGTGGCAACAGACGTCACTGTCGTCCTCAGCCACCGTGTCCCTGGCCACCCCATCCTCGGCCACCACGTGCTGCTCTCCTGTGCTGGGGCAGGTGGGCGCCAGACTCTGGACCCAAACCCTGAGAATGTCAGGGGTGGCCAGGCCCTCCAGGAAGCCCCCTGGCCCTGCTCTTCGCACAGCTGGGGAGATGAGGTCCGGCGACAGCGGGAGGCCAGGGCCAACCCAGTCCCTATGAGCCTCAGTGCAGGTGGAAGCGAAAGCTCAGCTTCCTGGCGCGGGTGCCTCCGCCCTTCCTGTCCTCCCCTAGCAGCAAGCCATCCACTGGGGCAGGCGGGACTCCCAGACCACCCCCAGCCCTTTCTCAGAAATGCAGACACACAGCGGGCCCAGGGCTGCCCTGCAAGCACCCTCCTCCCAGTGAGCAAGGGGGCAGGGGCAGCTCCCGCACCACCCACCGCCCTCTAGCAGGCGTTTCCTGTCCGCCCAAGTCCGTCAGCCCTCTCTGAGGCTTTCTGCGGCTTCCACCCGCTTCTATTCCTAACCCAGGAGGGTGGGACCCGTGGAGGAGGCAAACAGGTCAGGCCTGGGCACTGCATGTCTGACATGACTCCCACCTGTCCCCAGATCCTGGGGCACAGTGGCCCAAGCCCAGGCCTGGCCTCCCTGACCAGCGGCGTCGCCTGGCTCTCAGCGCTAGCCAGCCCAGCCCAGCCCCCTCCGTCTCCCTCCACCCTGCGTAGCCTTAGTGCCACAGAGGAGACCAGCTGTCAGCTCTGCCCTGCCTCCCTGGTGACCTGCGCGAGGGGCGGGCCCCCTCTGAACCCAGTTCCCCTCAGAGACTGTGGGCTTTTTCTATCACTATGCTCTTTCTCTCTTTCTAAATATGAAAATGACCACATTCACCCCAGATGCAACTTCTGTTAGCATTTAGGCGTGTGTTTGGTGGGACATGTTGTTTGATGGCTGAAATCCTACTCAGTACGACTTACTGTCCTACTTCCTGTCTCTGTTTTTAATTCAGCACCACTGTGAAGGTCTTGGTGCCCACCCGCCCCCAAGCAGCCCCTCTGTCTTGTTGCTGGATGCACAGTGGCCCAGCAGGCCTCCTCACACACGGCGGGGTGGGGGGTGGGTTCAGGTGAGGACTTGGGAGGCACAGGCCCTGCACTCCATCCTGGGACTGAGGGCAGTGGTGGGCTGGAGTGCTCCTTGGGCAAGAGAGCGGCCAGGGGCCCGTGAGGACACCACCCCTTGGCCAAGGCCCTCCACACTGTGTGCCTGTGGATGGGTGGGCGGTGGGTAGGCACTAGGTTGTACCTCCTTCCCCAAGGCCCACTGTCATGAGCCCCCAACCTGGGATGAGCCCATGGTGGGTGACCCACGCAAGGAGGGCTCACAGCCTGGTGGGGAGGGTGGTGCCTGCACTGGAGGCTTGAAAGGAGCCAAGGTGATGGGAGGGAGGGGGATGGGGGATCCGAGTAGGAATCAGCTCCAGCGGCTTCCCCCTGTCCTGCAGGGCCTGGGCTGCCCCTGAGCTCCAGGGAATCGCTGCTGGAAACACTATACAAGGGTTGCCAGGCAGTGGAAAAATTTGGAGCTAAAAATACAGTGTGGCAGCCCCTGCCTCCCAGTTCCGGAACCCCGCTCCTGCCATTGTACCCGCCTTCCCCAAGGAAGACAAGCTCACTCTTTGCACCCCGCCCCCGCGCCCTCTCTGGCTCTGGGCCCAGAAGCACCCCAGCCCTGTGGTGACGCTGGCAGGGCCACCCTGAAGCTGCCTCCCCACAGCAGCCACCCCTCTCCTGGGTGCCCGTGTCCCCAGCCGGTGCCTTTCCTACCCCTCGCTCCCACCGCTGGGTCCCCTAGCCCCTCCACCAGCCCTCGCAGCGATCAAGGAACGGAAGCCCAAACCCACTCCTCAAGGGTGCCGAGCTCTGGCACTTAGTCCGGGCTTCCCCACCCCACCACACTGTTCAAAGCCGGGGCGGGGGTGGGAGGGGACCCATGCAGGGAACTCCCACCAGCCATGCCCAGGACCCAGCTTGGCGCCTGGTGCCCACCTCAGGAGGCCCTTCCTCTCTGGCTCAGTTTCTCCGTCTGCATGGCGGGGGCTGGATTCTGAGGTCAGGTGGGGGGGGCAGCTTCAACCCTGCCCCCTGCCCCCCCCCCAGGAACACACTGTGCTTGACAGGCAGCTGCCAGGCAGGGGCGGTGGCTTCCCATGAGTCAGCACAGCTGCCTGGGCATGTGGGTGCCCGGATAGAGGTGCCGGTACTGCTGCGCGGGGCTGGCCAGGCGTGGGCTGGGTGAGCTCAGGTGAGCAGCACAGCCCGGCCAGTGGGCTGACCCAGGAGAGCTCTGAGGGGAAGGCGTGGCCCCGCCCCAGCGGGAACCCCACTTTATTGGTAGAAAAAATGGAGCGCTGAAGAAGCATTGGGGAACATGCCACTCATGTCAGAGCCCTAGTGTCTTCCTCTGCAAAAGGCCCCTGCCCACCAGAGTTGCCCTGATGCAGGGGGACGGCCTGCCCGTGCGGGGCGCTTGGGGCTGCTGCAGCGCCCGACGGACCGGGTATGCCCGAGCCGCCGGGTACTTGGACGCTAGGAGAGGGTCGTGCTCTGTGGGTGGTGCCGGCTGCAAAAAAGGCTCTGCCAATGCAAATTCCTGCGCTGGCCCCGCCCCCGGCAGGCCGGCCTCGCCCCCGTCGGGGGGGGGGGCCGAGATCACATTCCTGCGCATGTGGCCCCCGGAAGGCTGGCCCCGCCCCGTGATCGCATTCCTGAGCTTGTGGCCCCGCCCCACCCTGGCCTGGCGGAGGCTGGGAGGGTCCCTGCGACCCCGCCCTGTCTAGGCGCCAGGCCAGGCTTGCAGCGGGATACTCAGCCCGCGGGTTGGGCAGGGCTGGGAGGGCGGGTGCGGCGGCCGGAGTTAAGCAGCCGGGAGCGCTCAGTCGGTGCCGGCCGGGTTCAGTTTATGCCCTGCGAACCCCAGCGCACCTGTCACTGTACAGACGGAGAGCAGAGGGGCAGCCCCTTCCCCAGGAGCACACAGCCAGTAAGCCCAGCAGTCTGGCTTCTGCCTCCCACGCGGTCCCGGATATTGCCAGGAAGGGTCGTTCCCCACGCTGTTCTCCTGACGCAGTACATGCCTGGTTCCGTCTGGGGCTCCCAGCAGGACCGTCCAACCACCCCCGGGGGGGGGGTAGCAGGCAGAGGCCGTGTCCTCGGAGCCGCTGCTCGCAGGGACCGGGTCAGCACCAACGGCCCTTGACAGAGGCCCCAGGCAGCAGGCGACTGGGAGCGCGTTATAGTTTCCGTGTGCGCGTCCGCGGTCCTTGTCACCATGGCCGCAGTGTTCTGTCCGTGGATGCCGCCTGCGCAGGTGGCGTGTACATCCTCTCTGGGGTTGTTGCCGCGTGTGTGATACCATGTGCCTGTACAGGAGGCCTTCGTGCACGTGTGTACATGTTACGTGATGCGTGTCTGCTGTGCACGTGTGCCGCTCCGGCCCGTGTGTGAGGCACACATGGAGGGGCATCACCAGCTTGTGAAACTCAGCTCCAGGGCACACAGCTTAGGACCCTTCGAGGGCAGGGAGACGGGGCTGATCACCTCCTGCAGGGGCCCCTACATGGGGTGCTCTCCGGGTCGTGAGCCAGTGCCCCAGGGAGGCCCGGGCAGTGCCAGGTGAGGTGCCCAGACTGAGCAGGCTGTCTCTGAGAGGTCGTTTTCTGCGTCGAGGGACCCCGGGGGCTCTTGGCTAGAGAAGACACTTAAGACACTGGAGGCCTGGCCTGGGAGAGTTCAGGCCCCAACCACTCAGCCTGTGCCAAGGAAGCAGGGACTTGGGCCAGCGGGACGGGGGTGGGGCGGGGAAGGGAGGGGCAGTCCTGGCTACGTCTTTAGGCAGCACCCAGGGTGGGCGGCAGTGTGTGCGAAGGGCTCTGCTGTGCTCTTCATGGTGCCGGGAGCAGCCTGCCCTGGCACCAGGAGGCTGCCCAGGAGGGACCAGAGCCACAGCTGGCAGCTGCACAGCTCAGCGGTCAGCAGCGATGAGAAGCCAGGAGAGTGTGAGGGGCAGCCCGAGGCAGGGCCTGGAATGGGTGGGCAGAGGCAGCCGGAAGGTCTTGCGCATCTGGGTGAGTGGACGGCGGGGGAGGGGCCAGGTGAAACCATGCAGTCACAGGGAGGGCTGATGGACACCTGACCCCCCGCAGGAATGCCCACACCCACTGCCTCTCGGGATGCCCCCATTAGGCAGATGCCAGAGGTTCGGTGCGGGCAGGGTGGCTCACGCGGATCGAGTGGCCTGGTGGGCCCAGAGCCGGTGCACACGCAGGCCAGAGCCTCTCCTCCCTTCAGCCAGGCCGCCTCCCTGGGGCACCCCACTGGCCTGTGTGGCAGTCAGCCAGGCAGGAGGATGAGGGCTTGGGTGGGGGGCTGGACTCCTGGTGTGGACCCACTTCAAACAGAGGAGGGGCTGCTGGAATGCCAGGCCATCCCATGCCGGGGGTGGGGGGAGCTCGGGGAGCACAAAGGAGGATACCCAAGACACTCACCAAGGCAGAGAGGGAGCGGGGCCTCCAGGAACGCCAGCTGTGAGCCAGGCCAGGGATCTGAGTGCAGCCTCTGTCTCCTGTAGGACCTCAGATGGCCCCTGGGGTCTCCCCCTAATGGCCTAGATGGCCAGCCTCTCTCCGGCCAGCCTCTGCCTGGGGTCCAGGCTCATTCCATTCTGCCCTTTCCAACTCTGGGGGCTGGGCGTGTGACCTGGCTTCTCTAGCTGCCACCTCCCTTTCGTCTTCTGTAACGTAGGGGGCTGGGGGGGCTGGGGTGGGCAGTGGCAGGGCCAGGCCCTGGGCATGAGGCGCAGTGGTCCTGCCATGCTCAGCTTCTTGGGCTCCCTCTCAGCAGCTCCGTGCCGTCCTTTTCACGCACTAAATACAAGACCCGAGCCATACATGGTCGCAGGAGAGCCTGGGCTGCCCCTGACCTTTGAGGCCAGTCCCCAGGGGCTGTGGCTGAGGACAGCGTCACTGCCGAGGGCCCCGAGGAGGGGGGTTTGGTGGGTGTGGCAAAGGCAAAGAGGCCTGTCCTCTTTTGGGGAAAGGCAGGTGTTGGGGGGCATTGTGGGTGGGGGGTCACACCTGTTGAGGCCTCATCCAGTAAAGCTCCACATGCCAAGGGTCTAGGGGGACACCCAGTCCTCTGCCCACACTGACTGACGCACTGAGGGCCTCAGAGGCCAGGGCCTGGCAGGGCTGCTTCCCCACGGGGCCCTGGCCTTGCTTGTGATGGGGGTGGGCACCACGCCTGACCCTCAAGTCCGCCCCTTCCCCAGGCACACACATGATGCCGTGGGCAGCCCACAAGAGCCCAGGTTCTGGAACGGCCCCTCCCTGCTGTCCATATCTGACCCTGTCCCCGGGGGCAGGGGAAGTGTTTTGGGACAAGATAAGGGAGCCCCAGAGATGCCACTTTTGTTGCATCGTCACCACTGGGTCAGTGGTGTTCCCGCCAGTGTAGCCTCCTCGAGGTCTTGGGGGGACAGGGAGGCGGTGCTGCTGCCCCCTCGGCGGCTGTGGCGGTTCATCAGGGACGCGCGTGAGGAGAAGCTGCTGGACGGCGGCTGCCCTGACCGGACGAGGGTCCAGTGTCCCCGGGCAGGCCTTTTGGCAGGTGGGGGGAGACACGAGGCAGAGGACACCGCCTCCCCTTGAGGGCGGGGGGCTCACACCCGTCTGCTTCTGGCCCCACAGTTCGGCAAGATGTCGGTGAAGGAGGGCGCGCGGCGCAAGTGGGCCGCGCTGAAGGAGAAGCTGGGGCCGCAGGACTCAGACCCCACGGAGGCCAACCTGGAGAGCGCGGACCCCGAGCTGTGCATCCGGCTCCTGCAGATGCCCTCCGTGGTCAACTACTCGGGCCTGCGCAAGCGCCTGGAGAGCAGCGATGGCGGCTGGATGGTGCAGTTCCTGGAGCAGAGCGGCCTGGACCTGCTGCTCGAGGCCCTGGCGCGCCTGTCCGGCCGCGGGGTGGCCCGCATCGCCGACGCCCTGCTGCAGCTCACCTGCATCAGCTGCGTGCGCGCCGTCATGAACTCGCAGCAGGGCATCGAGTACATCCTGAGCAACCAGGCCTACGTGCGCCAGCTCTCCCTGGGTGAGCCGCGGCCCGCTGCTGGGTGCCGGGTGGGCACCTGGCACGGACACCCCTGCGTAACTCCCTATGAGGCTCTGGGCACGGAGGTTAGAGGGCGGGCTGAGGTCACAGGAGAGAACTCAGCTGGGCAGCAGGGAGGGCTTCCTGGAGGAAGAACCAGGTTCCTATTTGCCCCAAGTCTGAGACCTCCGGGTCACCTAGGAGCCATAGTACTCCACCAGCTGCACCTAGTTGCCTCCTCTGTTCTGTGATTTGGCCTGGCCTTTCCGTCCAGCCGTGTGCTTGTTCATGCCCCGCCCCCTTCCCCGTCTCTGGCCTCCAGTGCCCCTCCCTCCCACCTGCCACCTTGGTCCATGCCCTGGCAGCCGGCCTCACCTGGGCCAAAAACACAAGTCTACCCGAGTAGCCCCGCTCACATTCTGCCTGGCTCCAAGCCAGCACTTGCACCTGGCGGTATCCCCCCTTTCCCCACGCCCCCACCCCTGCCCGTTCTGTGCCCCACTCCCACCTCCTGCTCAGGCTGCTCTGTGCGTTTGTGCACCTGCTGACTCCTTAAGTTCTCACGCACGTCATCTCCTCCGGGAAGTCTCCCCAGGCTGCACCCAGTCAGTCTTCTCCCTTTGGGAGTGACCTCAGGTGGCCCTTCGTGAGGGGTCACTGTGTCCCTTGCCCGCCAGGCCGTGCTGTTTAATGGCAGCAACAAGAGCGAAGGAGGGGGCAGTGACAGTGGGTCGGCCCCTGGGGGTGGGCGAGAGCCTTTGTGGGTGAATGAGCCAGAGGCTACTAGTGCCCGTCGTACGCAGCCCGGGCTGGGTGGTGCACCTGTGTGCTTTGTGGCCTTTCAGTAAGGCCAGCTAAGGGACACCCCCGAAACTTCCCCAGCCCAGGGATGAGGTGGGAGGAGGGGGGCATGACGACGAGGAGGTGCCATGGGCTGTTTGGTGAAAACATGGGTCAGGCCGGGGGGCTGTGCCAGTGTGGGCCTTGGGCCCAGAGCCGGCAGGGACCGCTCTCAGAACTAAGGCCCAGCCCAAGCACACCCTCCCTGCAGCATCTGCCTCTCTGGTCCTGGAGGGAGTGGGCGCCCGCAGAGGCCAGCCCCCCATGCAGCCAGTGCCCCGGTGCGGAGCGCCCCCTGGCGTCCACCTGCGGGCCCTGCTTGTCCGCCGGAGGGTGGGTTCCGGTCAGACAGGCACAGGTGGGGAAGGGCTCCCGGGAGGAGGAGGAGCCCAGGCCTGGGATGCACCGTGGGCCCCGCTGAGACTCCCCGGCCCGCCCTCGGCAGCTCTGGACACGTCCAACGTGATGGTCAAGAAGCAGGTGTTCGAGCTGCTGGCTGCCCTGTGCATCTACTCCCCCGAGGGCCACGTGCTGACCCTGGATGCCCTGGACCACTACAAGGTGAGCCTCAGGGGGCACCTGGGTGGGTGCAGGGCCCGGGGCGCGTGCTGACCCCCCGCCCCCGCCGCCCGCCCTGCAGACGGTGCGCAGCCAGCAGTACCGCTTCAGTGTCATCATGAATGAGCTCTCCGACAGTGACAACGTGCCCTATGTCGTCACCCTGCTCAGCGTGATCAACGCCATCATCCTGGGCCCCGAGGACCTCCACACCCGCACCCAGCTGCGCGGGGAGTTCACTGGTAACCGCCCCTGGCCCGGCCCACACTGCCCCCTGCAGGGCCCCAGGGGAAGGCTCTGGGAAGCCGCCCCCATCTGCTCCCTTTGGTGAACTTGGGGCCCCTGGGGCCCCGGACAGGAGTCCTGCGTGGCTCTCAGTGTGAGGCCCACCCGCTCGGTTCCAGTCCTGCCAGTGGTGGCCATGACCATCTAGCGGGGACAGCCGTGTGTGCCTTTCAGAGTGTTCCTGGTACCTGTAGGAATGGCAGGGTCCCCCTCCTGCCCCACAGGGTGGGTGTACTGGGGGGCGGGAATGAGCCCACGGAGAGAGCAGAGGGGAAGGCATGAGAAGACGCAGGCGACCCGGGCTGGGGGGCTGACCCGCTGACCCCACTGTCCCTTCCCAGGGTTGCAGCTGCTGGACGTTCTGACACGGCTACGGTGAGTCCCCATCACTGTTCTCCAAAGCCAGGCTCACCTTTCCCTGGGGTCCAGATGGGCAATGGGCAGAGGGGACTTCCAGCAGTAGCCCCAGTGGGCCCACCCCGCTCAACCCAGGTCCCGCTCACACTTCCTGTCGGCCACCCTGTAGAACGGCCCCCGCCCAGGGGCCTGGGTGTTGCCAGATACAACACAGGACGCCCTGGTAAGTAGGAGTGTAGATATACAACAAAGCGTTCTCTTAGTGTAAGTATATCTCAGAAACCGTATAGGACAGACTTATGCTACAGATCACTTGAGGTTTTTCTGAAATTCCAACTTATTTGGGTTCTGAGAGCCCAGGTGGCTGAGAACTGCCCTCCCAGGCCCCATCAGGACCACTGTCCTGGGTGGGGCCATGCGCCCAGCACAGCCCCACACAGGGGCGTCTGTGCGTCTGTCCAGGGTGGGGCAGCAGCCTCAGCCCACCTGGCCCCTCGCCCCAGGGACCTGGAGGACGCCGACCTGCTGATCCAGCTGGAGGCCTTCGAGGAGGCCAAGGCCGAGGACGAGGAAGAGCTTCTGCGTACCTGTGGGGGCGTTAACATGAACAGCCACCAAGACGTCTTCGCGTCTGTGTTCCACAAGGTGAGCCGGGCCGGAGCGAGCTTTCCGGGGACTGTCTCCAGAGGCAGGGGTGCAGGGCTCGGACACGCCGCCTTCCCTGCCCTGGGAGACCCCACCCCGACCAGATCTGGAGCCACATCAGGGAGCCGCGGGGGGTCCGGGCGTGGACTTGGAGGAGCCTGGAGCTGCAGCGGGCAGCCTGGGGGCAGTCTTCGCTGGCACAGGCACAGAGCCAAGGCCGGGGGACCCAGGAGGACAGCGTCCCGAAGACCAGGGCTGCCCAGAGGTAGCTGAGCTGTCCTGGGCCCCAGCAGGCCGGCTGCCTCAAATGGCCTGAGGGGCTTCAGGACCAGCAGGAGGCCAGGAGGCTGCGTTCTGGTCCAGCTCAGGCCCTCCCTGGCTGGGACCTCCTGTCCTTCACTGAACCCACGGCTCTCAGCCAGGGGACAAGTGTCGCCAGAAACATTTGGACACATTTGGGGTGGTCTCAGTTGGGCAGGGGTTCACTCGGTTTCGGGCGGGTGGAGACCAGGGATGCTGTGAGACATCCCGCAATGCACTGGGCAGCCCCCACCGTGGAGAGTTGTCCAACCCCGAACATCACCGGCGCGACAGTCAGGGAACCCCGCTCTGGCTCATCCGCAGCGCCCCTGCAAGGCACAGAGTGGTGACGGGGCGGACATTCCTGGCAGTCCAAAGCCCACCGTGGTCAGCCTGCCCCAGGATGGGCTCGGCTGCTGACCTGTCCCCCCCCCCAGGTGAGCTGCTCCCCAGCCTCCTCCCAGCTGCTGTCCGTGCTGCAAGGTCTCCTCTACCTGGACCCCATCCTCCCCTCCAGCCAGCTGCTCTGGGAGGCTCTGGAGAACCTGGTACACCGCGCCGTGCTCCTGGCCAGTGATGGTGAGCAGGCGGGGCGGAGCGGGGGCGCCCTGCCCACAGCCCCCTCGCTGACCCCAGCCTAGCAGACAGACAGCGGGGTCTTGGACCGTTGCGGGAGGGCTCCCGTCTATGGCCTCTCCCCCACCCTGTGCCTGACAGCAGTGGCCATGCCTTTCCCACCGCCCCACACCCACGTCCTCTGGCCCTGTGCCCTGACCCTGGACACCCCCGCCGCAGTCCAGGAATGCACCGTAGAGGAGATGGTGGAGCGGCTCCTGTCCGTCAAAGGGCGGCCACGCCCGAGTTCCCTGAACAAGGCCCACAAGAGTGTCCAGGCCGACCTAGGCCAGAGTCGGAAGGGTAGCATGCCCCAAAACAGTGGTGCCCCGAAGGCGGGTGTGGAAGACCAGCAGCCCGAGGCCGACCTCACCAGCCTGCACATCGTCGACGTCCAGAGCTCGAGCAGCGTGGTCGCCCCCCAGCAGCAGGCGCCTACCCCAATCCCACCTGCACCCCCGCTCCCGCTCCCCTGCAGGGCCT
>NC_048231.1:41141133-41165029 GCF_002007445.2 Ailuropoda melanoleuca
CCCCAGCTCCCCCACTCCCGGGCATGGGGTGCCCCCCACCACCCCCACTGCCTGGCCCTCCTCCACCCCCACCCCTGCCGGGTCCCTCTGGCTCCTCTACGGTGGGTGGCGAGGAGGAGATCATTGTGGCCCACGTGACCCACAGCCTGGGTTCTGCCGGGGTCCCAAGCCACCGGCGCGTAAACCCCCCCACTCTGCGCATGAAGAAGCTCAACTGGCAGAAGCTGCCGTCCAATGTGGCCCGAGGTGAGGACCCCCGGTCTCCGGGAGTGGCCGGCTTCCCGAGGCCCCGGGCTGGGTCCCGCTGGGGGAGTGGCCCGAGGTGAGGACCCCCGGTCTCCGGGAGTGGCCGACTTCCCGAGGCCCCGGCTGGGCCCCGTTGGGGGAGTGGCCCACGATGCCTGTAGTACAGGTGCTATGGCCTGGGTCTAGGCCCGGGGCCTCTGTGCCTGTGTCCCCCTGCCTACGGGCTGTTCAGTCTCTGCTCTGGGCTTAGCTCCGGGGTCATCTGGGCAGGGCTGGGGCGGGGGCAGGGCAGAGGCCCCTCTGAAGACCCTCTCCTCCCACACACACCCTTGTAAGCTGAGATGTACTGCTGATGCCACAGCCCCTGCACGGCCCGGGCCCCCGGGTGCTGGTGCTCGGTCGGAAACGGTCGAGGCTGAGGCCTGCGAGAAGGCCGGGTCTCCCGCCAGCCTGGACACATACATGTGCGCATCCGTATGCGTGCACACGGGGTGACAGCAACTGGAGGGCTTCCTTTGCCGGGCCTGCCTGGCCCCGGCGCCCCGGGGCGTGCGTGAGCCTGACCGGGGCACCTGCTCCGCAGAGCACAGCTCCATGTGGGCCTCGCTGAGCAGCCTGGGAGCCGAGGCCGTGGAGCCCGACTTCCCCAGCATCGAGCGGCTGTTCTGCTTCCCCGAGGCCAAGCCCAAGGAGCACGTGGCCGCCCCGGCCAGGAAGGAGCCCAAGGAGGTGGGGCCCGGCCGGGGCCGGGGCAGGACGGGGGCCTCTGTGCCCTCTCAGGTACCAACACCGGGGCGGGGCTATTCTCCAGATCACGTTTCTGGACTCCAAGAAGAGCCTGAACCTGAACATCTTCCTGAAGCAGTTTAGATGGTGAGCGGGCCCTCCCACCAAGCCGCCGCCCCCTCCCCTGCACCTCCCATCTTCGGTTCCGCAGTGCCCTCTGCAGGCCTCTCCTGGGAAGTGTGCCTCCCCCTTTGTGGACAGGTCATAGCTGCGGGCCGCCCCAAGCCGGGGGCCTTGGAGAGCCCCAGTCCCCACTCCCTGGGGAAGCTGAGGCCCAGACAGCAGCGGGCAGTGCTCCCGGCCCACGAGTCCTTCCCTGCTGCTGCTGGACACTGGCTCCTGCCAGGGAGCTCCCTGGGCACGTATGCCCCTGCCTGCCTGGGTCCTGAGCAGCCCCCTGGAAGGAGGAGCAGACAGGGAGTGCGGTATTCAGCCCCCAGCCTCATTACTGTGTGACCCCGGGCAGGTGGTTTGCCTTCTCTGTGCCCCGGCAGCTCAGGCCCCTGAGAAGCAGAGATGTCATGGGCTGAGGGCAATCCCCCACTGGCAGGGTCCCCAGGAGCCCACCCCAGCCACGCCCTCTCTCCTGCAGCTCCAACGAGGACGTCACTGCTATGATCCGGGCTGGGGACGCCACCAGATTCGACGTGGAGGTTCTCAAGCAGCTTCTCAAGCTCCTTCCTGAAAAGCACGAGGTGAATGGGGGGGGAGGGGCCTCGCCAGCCCTGCCCTGGGGCTCCCAGCAAGGGGACGAGGGGGGGACACAGGGACGCTCGGTCCAGAGCCACATGGAGCTGTGCTGGACATGAGCCTGCCCTGGGGCTCCCAGCAAGGGGATGAGGAGGGGACACAGGGACGCTCGGTCCAGAGCCACACGGAGCTGTGCTGGACATGAGCCTGCCCTGGGGCTCCCAGCAAGGGAACGAGGAGGGGACACAGGGACGCTCGGTCCAGAGCCACACGGAGCTGTGCTGGACATGAGCCTGCCCTGGGGCTCCCAGCAAGGGAACGAGGAGGGGACACAGGGACGCTCGGTCCAGAGCCACACGGAGCTGTGCTGGAC
Source organism: Ailuropoda melanoleuca (assembly GCF_002007445.2). Taxonomy (NCBI): domain Eukaryota; kingdom Metazoa; phylum Chordata; class Mammalia; order Carnivora; family Ursidae; genus Ailuropoda; species Ailuropoda melanoleuca. The sequence continues at coordinate 41,143,229 of NC_048231.1, forward strand.
ATGAGCCTGCCCTGGGGCTCCCAGCAAGGGAACGAGGAGGGGACACAGGGACGCTCGGTCCAGAGCCACACGGAGCTGTGCTGGACATGAGCCTGCCCTGGGGCTCCCAGCAAGGGAACGAGGAGGGGACACAGGGACGCTCGGTCCAGAGCCACACGGAGCTGTGCTGGACATGAGCCTGCCCTGGGGCTCCCAGCAAGGGAACGAGGAGGGGACACAGGGACGCTCGGTCCAGAGCCACACGGAGCTGTGCTGGACATGAGCCTGCCCTGGGGCTCCCAGCAAGGGAACGAGGAGGGGACACAGGGACGCTCGGTCCAGAGCCACACGGAGCTGTGCTGGACATGAGCCTGCCCTGGGGCTCCCAGCAAGGGAACGAGGAGGGGACACAGGGACGCTCGGTCCAGAGCCACACGGAGCTGTGCTGGACATGAGCCTGCCCTGGGGCTCCCAGCAAGGGAACGAGGAGGGGACACAGGGACGCTCGGTCCAGAGCCACACGGAGCTGTGCTGGACATGAGCCTGCCCTGGGGCTCCCAGCAAGGGAACGAGGAGGGGACACAGGGACGCTCGGTCCAGAGCCACACGGAGCTCTGCTAGACATGAGTGGGCCTGGTGGGAGCAGGTGCGCACAGGTGCCCCGCAGTCCAGGTGGCTTCTTGGGGGGGGGATGGGAGCTGCAGTCCCTCACGTGGGCCTCCTCCCTGCAGATTGAAAACCTGCGCTCCTTCACGGAGGATCGGGCCAAGCTGGCCAACGCCGACCAGTTCTACCTTCTCTTGCTGGGCATTCCCTGGTGAGTGGGCGGCCCTCGGACCCCCAGGCCCAGACCTTGAGGGAGTGGGGCTGTGCAGACTGTTTCCTCGGGACTCCTCGAGGAACACCGCACATATCACCCACATGCCCCCTGCTCTGAGAGGGAGGGACACCCCACATGGGGACGATGGCCCTCCTCGACCCCACCGGCTGCTGGTCTGGAGTGCCCCTTCCCAGGCCCTACCCCAGTCCTGCTAAGTCGGCCTCTGGGACCTGGCCCAGGAGCGTGAACGTCGAACACGGCCAGGCCATGGGCCCCTGAGCCGCAGGCCCAGCACGGGTGAGGGGAGGCCCCATCCCTGATCTCCTGCTCTGTCCCCAGCTACCAGCTGCGGGTGGAGTGCATGCTGCTGTGTGAGGGAACAGCCGTTGTGCTGGACATGGTGCAGCCCAAGGCCCGGCTGGTACTTGCTGCCTGCAACAGTGAGTGGGGGGCAAAGCCTGGGGCTGGAGGGCCCAGCACCTGGAGCCTGAGCGGTCCCGGGGGTGCTGACCTTCCCCACCTCACCATAGACACGCCCCTGCTATAAGACACGCACAGTGCATGTGCACTCACGTGTGCATCCACCGGCACACGCAGATACAGGCAGGCACGCATACACAGCTGCATGCACGCACATACACATGTACACGCACACACAGACCCCCATGCACGCAGGCACACGTGTGCGCAGACATGAGCGTGCACGCACAGGTACACGTGTGTACACAGACACAGGCCCCCATGCACGCAGGCGCACGTGTGTGCAGACATGAGCGTGCGCGCACAGGTACACGTGCGTACACAGACACAGGCCCCCATGCACGCAGGCGCACATGTGCGCAGACATGAGCGTGCGCGCACAGGTACACGTGCGTACACAGACACAGGCCCCCATGCACGCAGGCGCACGTGTGCGCAGACATGAGCGTGCAAGCACAGGTACACGTGCGTACACAGACACAGGCCCCCATGCACGCAGGCGCACGTGTGCGCAGACATGAGCGTGCACGCACAGGTACACGTGCGTACACAGACACAGGCCCCCATGCACGCAGGCGCACGTATGCGCAGACATGAGCGTGCGCGCACAGGTACACGTGCGTACACAGACACAGGCCCCCATGCACGCAGGCGCACGTGTGCGCAGACATGAGCGTGCAAGCACAGGTACACGTGCGTACACAGACACAGGCCCCCATGCACACAGGCGCACGTATGCGCAGACATGAGCGTGCAAGCACAGGTACACGTGCGTACACAGACACAGGCCCCCATGCACGCAGGCGCACGTGTGCGCAGACATGAGCGTGCACGCACAGGTACACGTGTGTACACAGACACAGGCCCCATGCACTCAGGCACACGTGTGCGCAGACAGGAGCGTGCATGCACAGGTACACGTGTGTACACAGACACAGGCCCCCATGCACGCAGGCACACGTGTGTGCAGACATGAGCGTGCGCGCACCGGTACACGTGTGTACACAGACACAGGCCCCCATGCACGCAGGCGCACAGGCACATGCTCAGGGGCACATGTGTATACACTCACCACTTTCTCCAGATGAGGGATGAGCAGGAATATAGCACANGGCACATGCTCAGGGGCACATGTGTATACACTCACCACTTTCTCCAGATGAGGGATGAGCAGGAATATAGCACAGCCCCGGGGCAGGGACGCACGCAGTGGACGTTCACTCCCATCTCGGCCACAGAGCCAGGAGGGCCACCCTCCCCGAAGCCGCAAGGGTTGGTTAGCTGAGAACCAGGGAGGCCTCAGCTACAACCTTCTGGAAGGCTCCTCTCAGCAGCGTCATCCGCAAAAAAGGGCAGTGGTCATCTGCTTCCAGGGTGGGGAGGGTGCAAGGAGTGCTCACATTGGCAGACCTGCACCCAGAGCCCCTGAACCTGTTCGTGGTGGGGGGTTCCAGTCACCTGCCCACCCCCGGACCAAGCCTGGGGGAGGGGAGTGAAGACCTCCACACCACAGCCTCAGACACCTCGCAGCTCCCTCCCCTCCCTCAGCCCTGGCGCCCTCCCACAGGCCTGCTCACCAGCCACCAGCTGCCCATCTTCTGCCAGCTGATCCTGAAAATTGGCCACCCCCATTCCCACCCCCTCCCCACCAGGCAGCCGAGGCCTCACTCCCAACCCGGACCCGGACCCTCGTAGGGCAGCCACACACACGGGGGACGCTGATGGCTTCAAGATCAGCACGCTGCTGAAGCTCACGGAGACCAAGTCCCAGCAGAGCCGGGTGACCCTGCTGCACCACGTGCTGGAGGTGGGACCACGCCCCTCGCCCAGGGCTCAGCTGTCCCTGGGGCCAGGGTGCGGCCACGGCGGCTCTCACTGGACATGTCCTGTTGCAGGAGGTGGAGAAGAGCCACCCAGACCTCCTGCAGCTGCCCCGGGACCTGGAGCAGCCCTCCCACGCAGCAGGGTAGGTGCCCCCACCGGCAAGCCCCCCTCCCGCCTCGCCTGCACCGGCGACCCCCAACCTGCCTCGCCTGCACGGGGGGCCCCCCCAACCTGCCTCGCCCATACCAGTGAGCCCCCCTCCCACCTGGCCACTCTGGCATCCCGACCACCCACCTCACCCACACCGGCGCCCCCGCCTCTGGTCCTGGCCAGTGAGGTGGCTGGGCCAGGCTGGGCCCCCAGGAACCACTGCCCCATAGAACACTCACTTTCAGCTCAGAATAGGACCTTGGGTCCACTGTGGCCTGTCTTCACATGATTTACAGGAGGAAACAGGTCTAGGGGAGGTAGGGAGTGACCTGGTCATGGTCACACCAGGGGCTAGACTGACACCACTTCTTTACAAAGTTGAGCCTCACAACAGCCCGTGAGGAAGGCCGTGCCACTCCCGTTGTACAGATGGGAAAACTGAGGCCCAGGCAAGTGGTGCTGCATCCATGGGGTCACTCAGCACAGAGGGGCAGCTCACGGAGGGTAGCCTGGACCTTCCAACTCCAGGTACACACTATGGAAGGTTCTCAGGCCTGAGAGCCATGGGTAGGCTGAGCCACTTGGGTCACTGTCCTGGCACTTCACCCCCAGCACCACCTGGCCCTTCCCAGAGCTCTGATGTGCTTCTAGCAACCTGCGGGTGTGCCGTCCAGTGTCCCCCGCTATCCCTGCGGGTGTGCCGTCCACTGTCCACCATCCATTGTTCCTGCTGTCCCTGCGGGTGTGCCGTCCACTGTCCCCCGCTGTCCCTGTGGGTGTGCCGTCCACTGTCCACCATCCATTGTTCCTGCTGTCCCTGTGGGTGTGCCATCCACTGTCCACCGTCCAGTGCCTCCACTGGCCCAAGGGTGTGCAGACAAGGGGCTCTGCTGACCCCACAAGACGACATCAGCTGTCACCTGACCCCTCCTGGCTTGGCGTGTTTTTCAGGATCAACCTTGAGCTCATACGTTCTGAGTGCAGCACCAACCTGAAGAAGCTTCTGGAGATGGAGCGGAAGGTGTCGTCCTCCATCCCTGAGGTGCAGGAGCAGTACACCCAGCGCCTCCAGGCAAGCCGGGCCCAGGGTCTGGGCCGGGTCTGGGGTGGGGGACCCCTTCCAGCAGGCTAGGCGAGTGAACCAGGCAAGGGCAGGTGAGCATGGGGGAGGACAGAGCCAGGGCAAGGGGCCCCGCAGGAGGGCAGCATACTGTCCCTGGTCCCAAGGTAGTCCCTGAAAGTGAGGGGCTTCCCCTGACCCCAGGGGCCACAGTGCCCAGACCTCCTGGTCCCTCTCAGAAACCACTGCCCATGGGGGCCGCTGCAGCTAGCCATCCCCCTCCTGCGGCCTGGGGCCCCCCTGCCCCCGGGGCTCCCTCTGGGCTGTGTCCCTGTGATGGCAGGCGGTGCCCACCCTGGAGCTCTCCCAGGGCTGTGACCACGTGGCCCTGCCCCCAGGCCAGCATCGAGGCCTCCCGGGCGCTAGATGAAGTGTTCCAGGCCATCGAGCAGAAGAAGCTAGAGCTGGCCAGTTACCTGTGTGAGGACGCTCAGCAGCTCTCGCTAGAGGACATGTTCAGCACCGTGAAGACCTTCCGGGACCTCTTCATCCGTGCCCTGAAGGTGGGCTGGGTCCTTCGCCCTGGCCGACCTCAGGCAGAGCAGCTGGAATTGCCCCTTAGTGGCAGGCTCCTGCCCTCCCTCGAGGGCTGGGGGTCACAAGCTCTGTGTCCCCCCCCTCCCCCGTGCAGGAGAACAAGGACCGGAAGGAGCAGGCAGTGAAGGCCGAGAGGAGGAAGCAGCAGCTGGCAGAGGAGGAGGCCCGGAGGCCACGGGGCGAGGATGGGAAGCCCGGTGAGGCCAGGCCCGGGTTGGGGGCCCACAGAAAGGTGGGGTGTCAGGCCCTGCCTGGGGACCCACGGAGAGCTGGGGAGGGTGGGCCTCTGTGGGGCCAGGTCAGCACGTCCTCCACGCTCGATCCCCATCCTCGAAGCTCTTGTGGCATCACCCACCCCCTCCAGGTCGTCTCCTTCTCAGGGTCACCTGGGTGGGCTCCAGGGACCGCAGGCGGCCTCTCTGAGGGTCTCTGGGGCTTCTCAGTCAGGAGGGGAGTCGGGAAGCAGGAGGAAGTGTGTGTCATCGATGCCCTGCTGGCCGACATCAGGAAGGGCTTCCAGCTGCGGAAGACGGCCCGTGGCCGAGGGGACGCAGAGGGGGGCAGCAAGGCGGCTGCCATGGACCCGCCGAAGGACAAGGCGCCTGGTGAGACCCTCTCCCGCCTCTCATTACCATTTCCCTCCTGCCATCCTGCTGCCGGCTACCTCCCCTCATCCAGGAAGCCCTCTCTGACCTCATGGGAGAGCCTCCCTGGCTCCCTTGCTGCCTGAGAAACGGCACAGCCATGAGGGGGGGCTAGAGGGGCAGCTCCCCTGCCACTGTGACAGTCCTCCCTGCAGCCCCTGGGCAGGCAGTGGTCCTTTGACACGTGTCCCTGGGGCTCAAGGCTGCTGAGGTGGTGGGAGAGGTAGGCACGGGGCCTGGGGGAAGGCCTCAGCGTAGCTGCCTGGAGTGGAGGGGACCTCTAGGGACAGGGATGAAATCGGCCCAGTGTCCCTTGCTCAGCCACACCACGGGCTGCTGCCTGTGCACCCACACTTGGAGGCCACCAGGGAAGGTTCCTGGGGCAGTGGGCTCCGCGGGGCTGGTGGCATTTGGGTAAAAGCTGGGATGGACGGAGGCCCCCTACTCGGGCACATCCAAAGGGGGCGCCATCAGGATGGCCTGGGAGTCAGGCCTCACCCTTAGCTGCCATCTCCTGTGTCCACAGCGGCCACCAGAGTCTCCGCAGGAGGCACCGGCTGCCCCACCTCTGAGCCCCAGGGTCTCTCGGACGCCACTGCCCCCAGCCCTCAGCCCACCGCAGACCCAGCAGAGGGTGGGCCTGGGTCCCTGGAGAGGCGTTCTTCCTGGTACACTGATGCCAGCGATGTCCTGACCACAGAGGACCCCCAGAGCCCGCAGCCTTCTCAGGGCGCCTGGCCGGTGCTGCTGGGAGGTGCTCAGGCCCTGAAGCCTCTCATGTTCTCTGCTGACAAGCCCCCTGGAGCCACGGGGTCGAGCCAAGATGCTGAAGGCCCCACAGCCCCTCGGGGCAGCTGCCTGGCCGAGGCCGACAGCACCATGGAGGGGCCGCAGGAGGCAGCCACCCACAGGCGCAGTGCCAACCTCCCCACCACAGGCCCTGTCGTGGCTGGGGATGGGGATGGGGACCAGGAGGACACAGCCCCAGATTCTGCGCTGGATACGTCCTTGGACAGGTCCTTCTCTGAGGACACACTCACGGACTCTTCAGGGTCCGGCACTCTCCCCAGGGCCCGGGGACAGGCCTCAAAGAGGACAGGCAAGCGAAGGAAGAAACGCCCCTCCAGGAGCCAGGAAGGTAACTTGGGGCTCCCCTCCCATCATTCCTCATTCCCCCGAAGCAGGGGGCCTGGGTGGGCAAGTCACACGGGGCTTGGGGGCATTGGCGTGTGGTCAGAGCTTGTCCTTCCCACAGTGGGGCCCCAAGCCTCTCGCTGCAGCCAGCCGTCTCCTCCTCTTCCCCCCAAGAGTGGGTGATTCCCGGGACAGCCCACGTCCTGCAGGAGAGATGGCCACCCTTCCACACTTGGTAGAAGCGGCTTGCGGGGGGCACTGCCCTTGTCCCCACGCCCCGACCCACTAACTCCCCTTGCCTGCCATGCCCAGCAGGGAGTGGCAGCTGGGGCAGGTGTGGCCAGGGGCTGCCTGAGGCCCAGCCACGTTTGGCTCCGCATCCACGCAGCCCGAGCGCGGGGCGGCCCGGCCTCAGCTCCGAGTTCAGGGTAGGTCAGGAACAAGCCGTTAAGTGCATTTCTCTTATTTGAAAGCAGAGGTTGTCCCTGACTCTGACGATAATAAAACAAAAAGGCTCTGTGTGATTCAGTAAGGTACGTACTCGTGCTGGCGCTCTGCACTAATGGTAGCCGCAGACGCCGGGCCTCACCGGCCCCTCCTGGATGCTAACCTGGCTTCCTCCAGCCCGCCTGGGCCTGTCAGCAAGCGCTGCCCTCCTCTGCCGCTGGTGCTGGGACCCGCCTGGTCCTCTGCCTTCCCCTCCCCGTCTGGAAGGGTGGGAGCCCTGCCTCGCTTAGCTGGGGTCTCCGCTGTGGCCAGGTGCGACCTCAGAGCTGTGCGCCAGGCAAATAGGCCTTGGGAGGGCGGGGGCAAGACCACCTGGAGTGCTCTCAGGCCTCTGACGGCGGGGGCGGCTTGGCCTCCCAGGCCTGGCAGGACAGACAGAGGTTGCCCCTGTCCCAAGCAGTCCGGCTAACCTGGGGCTTTCTTGACTCCTAGCCCCCAGGGTGGCACCTTTGCTCTGAGACCTTCCATGGGGCACACCCCAGCCCTGCTCTGGCCCTGGCCAGGCCACACATGTCCCCAAGGAGCCAGTAAGGGACAGAGATGGTCCCAAGGGCCAGCTGCCAGGGAGAAGAGGGCCACAAGCCCTCTCCAAGGAATGGACAGACCTCAGCTCCCCAGCGGCCAGGTTCTGGGGACCATGAATGGGTCTGTAGGCACATCCTGGGTCAACAGCACCAGGCCTCCCAGGACCCCGAGTATGGGCAGGGCTGTCATAGACTGTCTCTCAACGGGGCCTGGGGTCCCTACTGCATTCTGGACATGGCGTGCAGATCCAGTTCGTTATGGGCCAGGGCCACCTGCACCCAGCTCGGTGCGGTGGCCAGTGCTGACCCTCGGGACTTGGGGCACAGAGGAAGCAAGGGCAGGAGTGAAGTCAGGTGCACCCCTCTTTGCAGTTCGTCCTCACTGTTGGGTACAGCCTTTGAGCCTCAGTTCCAGGGTTTGCTCCTGGGGTTACTTTGTGAGTTTGGCCAGGTGTAAAACACCAGCAAACAATAGCACGTGGGGCCGTGTGGTGTGCGGGTCTGGGGGGCCGCAGCCATGTGTGGCCACTGCCCAGGGAAAGATGAGTGTGCCCAGCTCGGCTCTGTGCTCCCGCAGGACCATGCCTGCTGGGTGGCGGCTCCCCGTCCCTGCGCCCCAGCATCCCAGGGGCCAGGGCAGGAGGAAGGAATCCCACCCTCCTTGTCTCCTCCACCTGTTACTTGGAAAAACTCCAGCCTGATGGGGAATTAGCAAGTTCGTAATGAGTACACTACGCTTCACCCTGAGAGGGCAAGAACGTGCGAAAAATAGCAAAATTGTCAGCATTTGCTGCGTTGCTCTCAACTTACTAAAGGATTTGAAAGTTAGAGGCATGGTGCCCCCCCGGCCCCTGAACCCAGCCCGGCTGCTCTCCCCGCCCCCCCAGGACGTTTCAGGGTCTGTCCAAGCAGCCCCAGCCCCAGCAGGGCCCAGGCAGGGCCCCGGGGAAGGCCTGTCACACCTCGCAGCTGTTGCTTTGACTTGTTGGAACCAGGATCCCACTGGGACCACACACCCAAGCCTCTGTCTGTCTTGTGCAGCCCTGGGTGTGGAAGGCACCTTCACTTCGGGGGTGCCCCACTGCCGCCCCCCACACGGATTCCAGATTGTGCCCCTCAAGAGGGGCTGGGGCTGTTCATCCCGCGGGTGGGGGCTGGATGCCAATTACCTGCTTAAGGTGGTGACTGGGAGCCCCCCTGCTGGGGGGGGGGCAGAAACCCTGCTCTGAACGACTTTTGACCTTTCTGCTTCTCAGTTTTGTGCACCATCTCTTTCAAGTACAGTCCTCAAACGCGTCTGCTCAAGACCCACAGGGGCCTGGGGTGGCCATGGGGGTGTGGGGAAGAGCAGAACAAGGGCCCCTCGACCAGAGGGCTTTGGTGGGCAGGGGGCCTGCAGGGCCAGGAAGGGGGGTGTGCAGGTGGCAGGAACTGTGGAGGTGGGGTCCTCCTGCTCTCGGGACCCACCGACCTGGAAAAAGACAAGTCAGGAGACATCCAGTGTAAGGGCCAGGTGGGGACGCAATGAGGGAGCTCCAGGGAGAGTCAGCACTGGGGATCGAGGAGGTAGACAGAATGGCAGGGGCCTGGCGGGGGAGAGCAGGGCTGTGGGGGGAGAGAGCAGGGCCTAGGGGGTGGGGGAGAGCAAGCTCAGAGATCCAGCTTGGGCAGGTGGACAGGAGCCAACTGGCTGGGGGTCATCCCAGCACCTTCTACCTGGAAGAGTCTTGCAACTCAAGAGCAAGGGCCTAAGGTCAGAGTGGACCCGGGGAGACACAGCACAGGCCACCGGGCTGTGGTGACGGGACAGTAGGAGCCTGGGGACCCGAGGCAGGCACTTGGCACTGTCCCCAGCAGGTCTGCTTCTAACGATGCCATTTCCTCTCACTCCCCACAGGCCTCAGCCTTAAGCCCAAAGCCAAGTGAGAGTGCCAGGCCGGCCCCCCCACCACCCTGGGCCTCTGGATGTGCTGCCGAGTGGGGCTCCCCCCAGGCCAGGATGGAACTGGGCCCCTGGGAAACCAAAACTCTGTGCCTTACCCTCCAGGGAGGTGGGCCTCCCAGAGCTGCTTGGGGTATTCTGGCCGAGACCCCAGCAGGCACCAGGGCCCGGCCCCCGGCCCCCTCCTGGACAGCCCGCACGCCCCCAGCCCCCTTGTGGTCTGCTTCCTGAATGCCGATGCCCACGCCTGCGCCCGCACGCACCCCAGCACCTGCCCGCAGGGGTGAGGGTCAGTGGCTGTGTCCCTGGGGCACCTCTAAGCTTGCGCCCTGCCCTCCAGCCTCCTGGCGCCCAGATGCTTCTGGGGATGGTCCTGTGCAGACCTCTCCCCCAAAGCCAGGGGAGCCAGGCAGAGCTGGAGCCCCCACACTCCCACCGCTGCCTCCTTACCAAGCCCCAGTCCCCTGCTCCCAGCTCTGCCTCTCAACCTGTTCAGCCGGGCTGGAGCAGAGTGGTTTTTAACTGAGGTATGATTGTTGGTGCGTTTCTGCTCTGCTGTGGGAGCTGAGTTGGGCATAGGTGGGTGGGCAGGTAGGAGGACACAAGGGCCTGGGGTAGGGGCAGGCCAGCCAGCATCGCCACAAACAGGCCACGGTCCCCCTGCTCAGCAAATGGGTGGGGGACCCCGTGGAGCCGGCCCCCATCCCGGTACATCCAGCCCTTGTGCCACCACCGGGACTTGGCCACCTAGTCGCCAGAACGACCCACCCAGCCCCCGCTGCTGCCGCCTCCTCCAGAGGGACCAGGCCCCCCCCCCCCCCCCTGGGCTGAGAGGAGGCCGAGGACCCAGGCCTGGGGCTGCCCCCACTCCCTGCCCCAGCCCTGCCCCAGGTGTGTGCTGCCAAGGCCGGCGTCTGGAGAGGCTCAGACCAATAAAGAAGGAAGAGCTGGCCCAGTGAGTTGGCTGCGTGGTGTTCAGAAGCACGGGCAAACGTGGGTGACCCCTCACAGCGGCTGTGTTGATGTGGGGGGGGGGGAGGCGGTCCCGCCTGCTCCCACAGAGCCCCCCGGGACCGGGGCAGGGCAGGTGCCAGACAGACCCCAGAGTGGGGGCAAGGTGAGCCAGAACGTCCACACAGAAATCCCACCCTCTGACTCTTCAGCGGATTTACAAGGCTTTCAAGCACCATGATCCAGTTCTAGAATATTCCATCATCCCCCCCCAACGTTCCCTTAGCAGTCACTCCCCGTGCCACCTCCCCCAGCCCCCAAATCTGCTTTCTCTCTCTCTCCATAGATTTGCTTTCTGTGGATGTTTCCTATAAATGGAGTCATGCTACATGGCCTTTCATGGCCGGCTTCTCCCACCTAGCGTATCTGTGAGATTCACGGTGTTGTAGCACGTGTCGGGACTCCATTCCTTTTTGTGGCAGAGTGGTATTCCACCGTCTGGGTGGGCCTCGCCCTGCTTCTCCCGTCGACGGCCCCTCCGGGTGGTTGTGGAGCAAGGCTGCTGCAGATACCCGCAGCCGGTCTGCGTGCGGACATGGGTTTTGGTTTCTCGTAGGCCGAGTTGGCAACTGTTTACAAAACCGTGAGGCGTCTTCCAAAGTGGCGGGAGTTTTGCACTCAAAGATGCGAGCGTCCGTGCAGGCGTCTGAGGGGTCTGCGTCCGGGATTACGGCGCATGAAGTGCGCTGAGCCCACCCGTTCCCTGCGGGTCCGCCCCGGTCCCACAGTGAGCCCCCCAAGCTCGGTGACCTGTACTGCCACTGCCCCGATGACAGGCCCACGGCACACAGGCCGCTGCAGGGAACGTGTTCTAATTCAGGCGAGGCCGTGTGACAGGCTGGGCCCCAGCTGCTGGGCCAGGACAGGGCTGTTTATAGAAAAGCCCCACTCCCCCCAGGCCCGCTGGCTATTTATAGATCCGGGCTTGGGGGAGTTGGTGGCCCTGCCGGCCAGCGGCCGGCATCTGGCACAAAGATCTCGTGTGAACCCCCATGGTGGCACCCGGAGACCCAGTCTCCCCCAGGAAGGGCCCCCAGCCAGTACCCCCCTCCACGGAGGGACACACCCCTGCCTGAGGGGACTCCAGCACCTCCCCCGCCCCTCGCCCCTCCGCGGCTCCCGTGGGCATTCCGAAGGCTCAGCCTCCTGTTTCTGGAAACAAGCAAACAACCCTTCCCACCTTCTTGCTCCCTTCTGCCACCATCCCGCCTTTTCCTAGTCTGCACAGCCAGCTTCTGTGCTCCAGCTTCTCTCCCACCGCCTCACTCCCGGAAACACCCAGGCGCCCTGGCCACAGACCCCGCTGGCCCCCCGAGGCCTGCTCCCCTGGCCTGCCTTCAAAACATTCAGAGCCCAGAGTCTCAGGCCCTCCTGTCCCTGTTTGGCCACTTCCCATGGACTGGCGGAGGGGGATGTGGGGGGGCTGCTGTCACCCAGGAAGGCCAAGGACACAAGGCCTGCCTCGCACCCAACTGATCACCTGCCTTACCGTGTTTGCCCCACGGCAATGCTAGGAAAAAGGAACTGGTGGGGTCCCAGTGTGAGAGAAGAGGGTCGGGACCCAGAGGGGTCAGAGCCAGGGTCTGGGGTGGGAGCCAGGGGTGGGAGCCCAGGGGAATGTAGGGAGGGAGCGGGAGGAGAGGGCTAAGGAGGGCAGGCAGCGCCGTCCTCTGCTGGGACTCTCCATGAGTGACCTCTGTGTAACTACTCTCTCCGTGGGAACTTCTGGTCCCCCAGTGGGAGCCCAAGAAGCCCAGGGACTCTTTGAGCCCTGGCCACCGGCTACTTGCTGGGCCCCAGATCCCTCGGTACCGAGACACTCCCCACTCCGGAGAGGGAGCAGGGGCTCCTGGCCCTGGAAGGAGAGGCCCATAGCACACTCCTGCCCCCAGGGGTCCATCCCTGGCCCTTCTCCCAGTGGGGCTGGCCATGTCCGAACCCGAGTCTGCACGGGATGGGGGGCTCCGAGTGGGCCCGATAGGAGCCCAGCAGACTGTTGCAAATCCTCTCTGGAAGCCCGGTCCCTGCAGGGGTGGGCCAAGAAAGGGGTCTGCTGGGGGACCTCTTGGAGACCCTGGCTGTGCAGGGCTGGTGAGCATCCCTGGCTCTGCTGGCCAGGTGGCCTGCCATCAGGGGTCCTGTCTCCCTGGACTCTAGGGTCCTGCAGACCAAAGGCTGTGCCTCCCAGTGGAGCCTGCCAGCTGCTACAGGCAGGCATGTTGGTCCCGCCACTGCTCGTCCTGTGCTGGACACTGAGCCCCTTAGAGTACGGGTGGGGGCGCTGGGGGAGGGGACACACTGTCCTCGCTCTCCGTGGCCTCCGGAGCCCGTGCCTCGGCCCTGGATGGAGGTTCACCTCAGGGCAGGTGTCTGCCCCAAACCCCCAAAGTCGCAGACCCTCCAGGTGGAATGTGAAGACATGGCTCCCCTCCCCCACCCTGAAGACGGCCCCCAGAGTTTCTAAAACCCTGAGGACCCAGGCCTGGTGAGGACCAGTGGAGTGGGTACCCAGGTCCGCCTAGGAGCGGGGCAGCGCAGGTGCCCCCGTTAGCATTCACACGGGAGAAACCTGGCTGGCGGAGCACACCGTCTGTCCTTGGGGCCCCACCTCCAGAAGCAGGTGCCCGCGGCCCCGCTGGCTCCCTGGTAGTGGCTGGGCAGGCGGGGGCGGGACCCGGAGGCCTGGAGGTCACCAAGAGGCGCCACCACGCCCGCCAGGCCCGCCCCCGGCCCGCCCCTTCCCCCGGGCCGGCTCCTTTTAATGGCGCGGCGGCGGGGGCTCTCCCGTGGCCCAGCGCAGCAGAGGAGCCAGACCAACATGTCGGGGACCCGCGCCTCCAACGACCGGCCCCCCGGCTCGGGCGGCGTCAAGCGGGGGCGGCTGCAGCAGGAGGCGGCAGCAACCGGCTCCCGGGTGACCGTGGTGCTGGGCGCGCAGTGGGGGGACGAGGGCAAAGGCAAGGTGGTGGACCTGCTGGCCACGGACGCCGACATCATCAGCCGCTGCCAGGTGCGGGCCCTCCCCACCCATCCAGCAAACCCCCTCCTCCCCTGGGACCCAGGGGCCCTGTCCTCCCTGTTCTCCTGCGCCCCGACCTGGACACGCCTCTTGGATACCTCCCCTTCCTGGACGCCCTCCCCTGGGGCCACCCGACCCCTCTGCATGCACACACTCCCCTCCCCCGCTCCCTCCCCCGGGACCTCCTTCCCCACCCAGCCCCACCCCTCAAGGCAGGGGACCAGGGAGGAGCTATAAATACCTATGCTGAGTTGGGGACACCGGATCTTCAGGGTGTGGGGTGGGGTGCGCCCTGGGTGTGACACTGGGCCCTCTGGTGTGGGGGTGGGGTGGGGCCCGCAGCTCCGGGCTGGTTTGAGACACCCTCCCCCCTCACTCTGTCTGGGTCTGGCTGGGGCTGGCCACAGGGTGGCCCTGGGGGGCCAGCCAAGAGGAGGCAGAGGCAAGGGCAGGACAGTGGGCCAGGACCTGAAGGAAGACAGGCCAGAGGCAAGGAGGGTCCCCAGCCAGACTCGGGGGAGAGGGAGGAGCCACGGATGGCTGGCCAGGGTGACCCAGTGGCTGGCAGTGCCACCGGGAGGCCAGACACCAGGCTCTGTCCCCAAGGGCCCAGGGTGGCCACTGCCAGCTGAGGGCTGCCCTTAGCGCTGCTCCCTGGGGCCACCGTCCCTGTGCCAGGGCTGAGAGCCATGCTTGCTGCTTGAGCTGACTGAGAGCTCAGGGCACAAAGGGGCCAGCTTAAGGGTGCGTGCTTTGGCTGTGCTGGGGTTTGGAGCCATGCCCAGGAATGCCGCTGCAAATGGGGAAGGGGCACCCCCTGAGCTCCTTGTCTGGTCTGTGGCCTCGTGTCCCAGCTCCTGCCAGGAGGGCAAGGGAGGGGCACACCCCCAGGGAAAGAAATGGGCCCAACGCTTGGCTCAGGGAACACCTCAGCGCCATCTGGGCCACTCCTGTCCAATGCAGACAGTGGATTCCTGGAAGGTGTTCCTGGGATCGTGAGAGACCTCCCACCCCCTCTGCCCCGAGCCAGGCGAGCAAGCCCACTCCTGGCCCCAGACAGCCTCCAGGTGCCAGAGGGGGTCTCCAGGCACCCTGCTGCATGAGCTGGGGGCCCCTGTCACTCGGCAGCTGGGCACATGGTGCCAGTGCCCTCCACGTACCCCCGCGCTCCGGTGAGCCTCTCAAGTCTGTCTGTGGCCTGTCTCCCTTCTGAAGAGCCTGGGGGGCTTTGCAGGCCCTCCTGGCTACGGAAATGGTTCTGGAGGGGGCCTTCCCTACTCTGCCACCTGGGTCAGCAGGACAGGACCAGCCAAGCACAGAGCAGGCTGGAGCCCCGTCACCTGACCTGGGGGCCCACTGGGCACCCTCGCCTATGTCACTTCTCAGACTGAGATCAGATGCATCGCTACCTGCAGGAGCCCTGGCTGACCTCACAGTGGGGATAACTGTGGGGTGTTCTGGGAGCCCAAGCGCCTCCCCCCCTCCAGCCACCCGACAGTCTGGTGAAGCAGGGAAACAGGCCCAGACAAGCTGAGGACTGAGAAGCAGCAGCACGTGTGGGCCCTCATGTGTGCCGTGCACCCATCAAGACAGCACGGGGGTGTCAGGCAATGCACAGTGAGAGCCCCGCCCCAGCCCTAGGGAAGGCTGCCTCTTACCTACAGTGTGTATGTGTGAAGCTCAGAGTCACGGCTGCAGGTGCACGGAGCCAAACCCAGACCTGACCCCAGGAGCTAGGCCGTGCATGGGAGCAAGGGGCCCCGGGAAGTGGACAGTGGGGCACGTACAGTGGGCGGGTGTCCCATCTGGGCGTCTGCCTGGAAGGGCTGAAGCCAGCCAGCCCCAGTGACCAGAAGGGTCACCTGGCCTGTCACTTGGGCCCAGGGCGGTCCTGAGTGGCAGCTGCCTCCCCCACAGCTGCCTGGCTCTGCTCTGCCTCTGCGGACCCTCCACAGCCAGCAGGCCTGTCTCCTCCCTTCTCCAACTCAGCATCCCTCTGAAGCCCTTTGTGACCCTCAGCGGTCTGGGACCCGGCCCACTTGCACCCCCACAGCTGTCCTGGTTTCTTTCCCATCAATCATGTGGGGCCTGTGGTCAGCACCCAGGACTCCCCCACCGCCTTCCCCACCGTCCAGGGTCTCGGGCTTGGGTCCCTCCTGCTGGTTTCTGCGCCATTTGGGGGGCAGCCTCCCCTTCTCACTGAACAGATCCCGCACGTCCCACCTCCCATGCCATTCCCATGGCACCTCCAGCAGCCCTTTGTCTACCCCCAGTGTTCTGGGTCTTTGGGGGCTGCTCTGGGGCACCTGGGATGGGGGCATGGCCGGGACGGCCTCCCTTTGCTCATAGCAGTGCAGTCTCCCTCTGGGCCATGTCACCGCGCCCCTCGGATGGCTCCTGGATTCCAGGGGCGCTGGCATCGCTGTTCTCTGTGCTGACTTTGCACGGGCTTTTGGGTCTCGAGCTCTGCCCACCCGTCTTAGGAGTCCTTACATGGCCACTGGGCTCTGCTTTTCTGTACCTGCCAGCGTCCTTCCCCATGCTCAACCCTCTCCCCAGCCTGGAGTCGGCCCAGGCCCACGGAGCCAGCTGCTCACACCCAACCCTTCCTCTGTTTCCAAAGTTACTCTGGCCAGAAGGCTCTGGGGCCCCCTGTCCAGGACGCCAAGGTTGAGATTTAAAATTCCCTCCTTTGCAACTGCAGTGAAAACGGTACTGGGGCTCCATGCACGGCCATGTTCACTTCTCAGGGCGGTGGGGAGGGAGGTGCTGTATCCAGCTGGGGCCATGTCCAGCCAGGTCATACCTCGGGAAGTGCCAGCGCCTCGAGCTGGTGGTGGAGAGCTATGGTGCCGTGCGTGGTGGTCTCGCTCTTTGAGGGGCCGCGTCCTGAGGCTCCTGGTGCTCTGGGACCTCTCTCCCCAGGTGGGTATCAGACACTTCACCTCGAACCCCAGGCTGGTCAGGACCCTCCATGGGGCAAGGGGCAAGGGGCAAGGGGCAGGGAGTGCCTGGTGCTGCTTCCCGAAACAGGCCTCCCTGCGGGTTTGTACCCTCTGATGGCTGTGGTCACCCAGCCGCGGCTCCAGAGGGAGGGTGTCTGCAGCGTACACAGCCCCTACCAGCCGTGGGAGCATCTGCCCTGGGCGGCTGACACCTGCGTCCCTACCCGGAGCCCCTGAGCTCTCCCTCTCACCCCAGTGCCGCCCTGAGCAGAGGGCGACTTGGCATTGGGGCGAATGAGTGACTGCAGCAAACAGCAGCCAAGGTCAAGCGCTCCATAGGTGGGTGGACTTCAGGTCTCACCCTGATGGGCGGGGGGTGGGGGGAGTCACCGGTATCTCCACCCTGAGGGCAGGCCCCTGGCTGTATTTCGCACAGGACCCTCACAAAGCAGGCTGCTCCTGCCGCCCAGGACCCAGACTCAGCCGGACCCCCACCGCACCCAGGGCTGGCCAGGAGCGGCTCCACCGCCCCTGAGAAGCTGGCCCCCGCCCCTGCTCCCTTCCTGCTCCTTTTGTCCCCGTGCCTGGCACTCAGACCAGGGCTGGGGATGGACGAGGGCAGACGAGCTGGCCCCTCCCCAAGAGAGCCCGACTGGGGAGGTCAGCAGGCTCTGTGGCTGCAGGGGTGGGGGCGGGACTGTCAGAGAAACAAGATCAGGAATGTTGGGGAGGGAGGTCTGGAGCTCAAAGTCCTGGGACCCCTCAAAGCTGATGGGGGTGCTCTGTCACAGGACAGACGGCCAGGCTGGTTCCTCCCTGGGAACCAGGGCCGAGGGAACACTGTGGCCAAAGGAGCCGTCCAGAACAGCGTGGGGACCCGTGTCGTCGGGGGGTTCAGAGGGAATGGGGAGGCCTGGCAGGTCAGAGGTCAGGGGAAGGCCATCCACACCGAGGACATCAGGGTGCTCGGGACGGGGGCTGGTGCAAGGAGGGCAGGAACGGGACAGATGCTGGCGAGCAAGGGTGCACTCTTGGGAGATGAGGCATGCAAAACGCAGACTGTGATCCACCGGTGGGGGGGGCACACGGAGAGGCCCCTGGAGGAGGCGCTGCCACAGCCCTGGGGGACCCTGCGCGCTGCCCCCAGTGCACACTCGCAGCCCACCCGGCCCCGCCCCATTGCCTCTGAGGAGGGGGAGGCCCCTGACCAGCGAATGGACCCTCTGCACCGGCCGAGCCCGCCCCTCATTGTCCCCAGGCCTGCGCCTGCGGGTCCCAGACCAGACTTGGGGACCGGGGGCCTGCCCTTCACAGGGCCCAGCTACCTGCCCAGGGCTGCTGCAGAAGCAGGTCCCTCAGCCTGGGAACGGCCCCCAGGAGAGTCCAGGGGCTCCACAGAGGCCTCCTGGAGGGGAGGGGCCTGAGGGCGGCACAGAAGGGGGACCAGGAGGATGGCTCTCACAGGCTCTCTGTCCCCCAGGTTTTGGGGCCCGGTGGGGACATCAGAGCTGACTCTCCGAGCCACACACGCCTCGAGTCACCAAGGAGGCTGGCTGAGGCCGTGCTCTCTAGATGCTGGGTGGGGACTGGGGAGGGGGTCTGCACTGTGTGGCCCCCGGCCACTGCTCACACTCCAGCAACAGGCAACAGGCCGAGTGTGTATCTAAGCCTGGGCAGCCCCCTGGAGAGGGCTCCCCGTTGGGCCTGGGCCTCGCCTTCCCTGGTCGCAAGGAGAGCAGGCCCGCTGGACCCCTGCAGGGACAGGAGGAGTCAGAGCTGGCCAGGTTCCCCAGGGGGCCAGCTTGGGCCCTGATCCTGTTCCTACGTCCAGGAGTGAGAGAGCCCACTTTCTTAGACCCCTGCCTCCAGGGAGCCAGCTGGCTGGGGCGTCCATGAGGTTCGGGCAGGGGTGGTGGGTGTGGTTTCAGTGTCAGTGGAGGTTGCGGAGCTGAGCCTGACCCAAGGCTCCAGCACAGAGAGAGGACCTGGAGGCAGGCAGAGCCCCCCAGTGGCCACACCAAGCCCTGCCTCTGTGCCCAGCTCCCACCTGACTTGGCCTGTCCCCCAGGGGCACAAAGGTAGGGGGAGGCCGGCTCCAGGGAGCTGTGGAACAGACAGTGAAACAGGTCTGGGAATCCCCCCAGGCTGCCCTGAGGTCCAGGACGATCCTCACTCACTTTCCCAGGGCACAGAGCATGGGACCTCCAGCTCCTGCCATCCTAGGACAGGGAGGCTGAGAGCCACCCAAGAGGCACAGGCTGCCAGGCGGGGCCAGACGTTCACACCCGTGTCTCGTTGGGACCCTGAACAAGCTTCTCCCTCCAAGTGGTTTTCCAAGCCCGCTAGAGCTGGCAAAGCTGCAGCCCCCAGCCCAACGGCCCCCTGGCCCAGCCCTCCTTGGGCCCACAGACGACAGCTGGCAATGGGGCTAAAGCCCAAGGAGGGCAGGTGGCATGTTCCTGCCCACATGCCACCCGGGGGAGGACGGACTGGGGTCTCTCTGGGAGAGTCACCCTGAACCTCTGCAGAGCTGCTGGGGCTGGCTCACGCCCCTGGGAGTGGACCGTGGTCTGAGCCCTGGGCCCCGCTCCTGGCCAGGGTCATCTGACGCCCACTGGCTGACAATGGCCTGTGCCTGTTCCTAGGTGCCTGTGTTTACCCCAAACAGAGGTGGGGGCGTGCTCGACAGTGCTTCTGGTCTGCGTGTGTGTCCTTGGGCCAGCTGACGTTGGCACTGGGCGCTGGGAGAGCAGGGGGAGGGAGGTGGGGTGTCTGTCCCAGCTGAGGCAGGCGGGAAGCCACTGTGGGGGGAGAACGTCTGCAGACAGGCAGCGGGCCTGCATTCCAGGCCAGCCTGAGTAGTGCCACACACTCCCTTCCCTTGGGACCCCAGGTTCCCCATTGGCCAATGGAGACCAGACCTGCGGTGATGGCTGTGGTTCTGGGTATGAACGTGCGTGCAGGTGTGTGTAGGGTGCCTGGGTGAGGGGAGTCAGCACACAGGTGCCAAGGTGAGGGCAGAGCGGGGGCGGTCTGCCTCTGAGGCTGAGCCCACTGCCCACCTGGCCGTGTCCCCCCACCCCATCAGCGCCTGCTCTCTTCATCTCCCTTCCCTCCAGCAGCCCTTCTGGGGTCCCTTTCCACATCTCCTCTCTGTGGCAGCCCACCCAGCTCACCTCCCACTACCGTTTCCGTCCTAAGCCCCCATGGCCTGGTGCTGCCTAACCACCCTTGCTCGTGGGGCAGCCCCCTGGGCGCCCAGGCCCCCCCTCCCCCTTTGTCCTTCCCATCTTCTCCCCACAGGACAGCCCGTCCGTTTCCACCATCATTCCCTCAGAGGCTGCGGGCAGTTCCCACAGACAACGACTGGGGAGTCCCAGGACAGCTCGGCCCCCACTGGCCACGGGGAGCCGGGGATGGGGGGCCCAGTAGTGCAGCAGGGCCATTGGGGTGCACAACTGGACTGCGGCAGCCCCAGGAGTCTGTCAGAGACGTCCTCCACGCCCTGTCGGGGGTGGCAGGAGCGGATCCACCAGCCTTTCCACGGGCACTCCAGACACTCAGTGCTCAGGTGTCCGGGGCCCTCTGTGGACCCGGCTTCTAGCGGGAACCTTCTGGGCAGCCGGTACAGCTTGCAGGGCTGAGCCCGGAGCGAAGGGATGTTGTGGAAGTCGGGGAGATGCATTAGGGCTCCAGGCCCACTATTTAATTTACCGATGCATGATGTGCGGTCCGGGAGGGAAAGCCCCTGGCCCCGGGTCTCTGGGGTCCGCCCCTCTCTGTCCCCAGGCGCCCTGCCACCTCCTGCCTGGGCTCTGTGGGTGGAGGAGACATAAATCACATCCAGATGCACCGTAAGGAACAGGTGCTCCTGGGACGGAGGCGGGGGGAGGAGGCCGCCCTCATTCAGCCCTGCCTGGGGTAGGCAAGACTGAGGCCGCTAAGAGCCAACAGCCCAGCACCCCCCTCTTCGAGGCAGGAGGACAGTGGGGCGTGGCAGGGAGTGGGCCTTGGTCATGGAGGGGCCCTACGCATAAGCCAGTGTTTCTGCGGGAGCTTGGGTCAGGAAGGTTGGGCTGGGCTGGGCCCAGGGCATGGGGCCCCAGCCAGCACGCTTCCCCACACAGGGGCAGCCCCAAGGGTCCGGTGACGCACACTGGGGGCCCATCGTGCCCTTTGCTGGTGGGAACAGCAGGCCGGGCATCCCTCCTGGGGCTGGATCTCCTTGGGCTCCCCACAGCCCCCCTCTGCCAGCCCCAGCCCACCAACAGCAGGAGTTCCAAAAAGAAAGGACCCTGTCACCCAGGTGTCCCCCAGGACAGGGCTGCACTCTGAACTGTGTTTTCCTTTTTATTCTTAGATGGGAGGCATAGGCCCAAAGGGAGTGGTCCCTGCTAAGGGGGCTAGGGGCACTGGCCCTCACCCCCTCACCCGGGCCCAGACGACGGTGCTGCCTAGCCCCGCCCCCCACCACCGTGGAGCGTGGGCTGTGGGGGCCTGGGTTTGTGCTTCCTGAAAAGATTGGCCCCTCATCCCTGCTCCAGAGGGGCTCGTAGGTGGGGCCTGTGCCAAGCCAGCCTCCTTGGGGCATCGGCATGTGCCCACGAGATGGTCCTGGGCCAGGTGGGGAGGGTGGGACTAGCCCAGGCCAGGCCCCCTCCAAGCCAGCCTCCTGGTCAGGCCCCTGCACCTCATCCATGGTGTGGGTCACTAACCCGGCGCACCCCAGACATACATCAGAGCCAACCATGGCACCAGAGGCCCAGGGTCCAAGCGGGGACAGCATCCCGTGCGCCCTGGAGGACACGACCACTGCCCTAAGCCACTTGTGTTTGGAGCTGGTCCAGAGTGAGCTGGACAGGCCCTCCCAGGGTAGGTCCAAGGCCTGAGGCTGCTCATACTCAGCGGGACTTCTGTTCGTAGGGGGGCAACAACGCTGGCCACACCGTGGTGGTGGACGGCAGGGAGTATGACTTCCACCTGTTGCCCAGCGGCATCATCAACACCAAGGCCGTGTCCTTCATCGGTGAGTGCCAGCAGCCTGGGGTCCGGCGTGCGTCAGCAGGACGGGCCTGGGGTGACGTCCAGCCCAGGGGCCTCCCGCATGTGGGGCTGGCCGTGGCAGGAGAGCTGGGCTGGCCCATGGGCCTGTCCTGGGAGCCGCC